>NW_015387591.1:506642-544619 GCF_001527695.2 Protobothrops mucrosquamatus
TAAATAAAGTTGGGCAATTTTTATTCTGGCTGTAAAGTGGTGTGGGTCTCCAGAAGAGAACGTAGTACTATCTTTCTTTTAAAATATTCTTTTGAATTTCTTCAGTCTTCACTCCGGATGGTTTATTCCTTTTTCCAGAGTCACTTTTGGACTCCCATGTTTCTTTAGTCCGTTTTTTTTTTTTGCTTTGTAGTGAGCTGTGTTCAAGCATTAAAGAGAAATGTTAAGGTAGAATATCATCTGGCCAAGTAAATGTATGATGCCAAGACATTAAAACTTATTTAATCTGTGGTTCATTAAATAACAATAGGTTTATACCAGTATCTGTTAAGATATAAATTATAGCAGTGATGGTGAACCTTTTAGAGACCGAGGTCCCAAAAACTGTTCCTCCCCGCCCCCCACTCCGCCCCACCCCACCCACAGGGCCACCCATTGCCTCCATGGCCCGCCAGAGCAGATCGCCCAGGCGGCCCAGCAGCGCCATAGTGGCCACGCCCTCCGCCCGTGCCGCGCAGCATCATCTGCGCACAATGGGGCATGAGGGTGGAGTCTTGTCCCTGCTGCCTGGCTGCCATGTCCTTGGTTGTGCTGCTCCACACAGGCCGCGCTCGAGGGCGACTCTCCGGGGAGGGTGAGGAGCGGTCTGCATGGGGAGGCGGGGCTGGAGCAACGGTGTGCGTGCCCACAGAGAGGGCTCTGAGTGCCGCCTCTGGCACGTGTGCCATAGGTTCGCCACCACTGAATTATAGTTTCCAAATTGCAATGGCTGGATTCATAAACCTAGTCAGCTAACCCCCAAATGATCTGTGCAATGATTTAGTGCAAGAAAACAAGCTCCTCCCCTCCCTTTTCCTCTCCTCTCCTCTCCTCTCGTCTCCTCTCCTCTAGGATCATTGGCACATTACTTGAGCTCAATGCTGGCAAAACAAGTTCTCATAGCCTAAGTATGAGGGTGAGTAACATTTAAGGAAGAAGGACATTATCTCCAAGAAGGCAAGTTTCACAGAAAAATCCTATATTCAGAAATAAGTTCCACTGAGTTCAGAGAGTCCTGCTCTCATTTTATGCCAGTGGGATGCCTGAATCTTTTTTTAAAAAAAAAATAGAGCAAACAATCTTCTTATTAAAATGTGCATGGCAAATGTGCATGATTGGGAGCAAAGGGAGTGGCATATCTTCCACTGAGATATGTTTTCATTACGGTATAGTTTTTGAATCCTTAAGGGGCATTTGCATGTGCATTCTCTGATTGGTTTTGCCAAGCCATAATAGCAATAACAGTGACTCATACTTTGCTCCATAGTGCTTTATAGCACTTTCTGAGCAATTTACAAATGTCAGCATATTGCCCCCAACAAACTGGGTCCTCATTTTACTGACCTTGGAAGGAAGGAAGGCCGAGTCAACCATGAGCCCATCAGGTTTGAACTCCTGGCGGTGGGCAGAGTTATCCTGCAATACTGCATTCTAACCACTGTGCCACCAGGGCTCCTGCAGTTTGGTTGTTTGCAGATTAGTATATTCCATGAATTCAATCCATTTTTTTTAATAATCCCTGATTAAAACGAGACTGGCTGCATACAGGTAGTCCTCAACTTGTGACCAAAGTTACAATGGCACTGAAAAAAAGTGTTTTATGACCCATTTTTCACCCTTATGACCCTTGTAGCATCTCCATGGTCACGTGATCAAAATTCTGGCGCTTGGCAATGGGCCTGTGTTTATGAAAGTTGCAGGGTCCTGGGCCAGTGATCACCACTTGTAACCTAACCAGCTGGCTTCCAACAAGCCAAGTCAATGAAGAAAGCCAGATTCACTTAATGACTGCATCATTCACTTAACAACTGAAGTGAGTCTCTCAACAATTCTGGCAAAGAAGATCACAACTTGGAGTAAAACTCCCTTAGCAACTGAAACTGCTTAGCAATAGAAATTTTCGACTCAATAGTGGTCATAAGTCAAAGACTACCTGTACACGTGAGGTGAAAATGGTAAATTCCACCAATTTACACGTTCATCAAATTCTCATAGGAAAAGATCTGGAATCATAATCTTCCTTTCTGTGGCTACTGTGAGAGCCACCTAGTGTTGCAGTAATGCATTGCATTTGCTCTCCGTTTATAAGATGTCCAAAATGATCAGTTTTGATTCTCTTTAAAGAAGAGGCTTTCATCTGCAGAAAACCCAAGCAACACATAGTTCTGTCCATTCAGGTGAAAAAAATGGCAATGATTCAATTCACATGTTATGCCTAAGCCCTGGTTCATCTGACTATGATCCATGGAATAAACCGCAAACGCCTGGGTCTGCACAATACACTAAGCCAGGGCTTTTCAACCAGTGGTACGGGTACCACCTGTGGTACGTTGGCACCTGGCAGGTGGTACGCGACCATCCTAGAAAAGTGGTAGCGGGGGAGGGGAATGATCTGAACCGGTGGCAGCAACGCACAAACCTGAGCGAGAGATGGCTAGAGCTGCAGGGCTGTCAGGGCTCAGCGGAAGCGCCAGGATCAGCGCTTCTTTGTGGCTGTCAGGGCTCAGTGGAAGTGCCAAGATCAGCGCCAGGTTCAAGCTGGAGCTTGGCGCTGATCCTGGTGCTTCTGCTGAGCCCTGAAGAAGCACCAATCAGCTGGAAAGCAGCATTGATCCTGGCACTTCTGCTGAGCCCAGAAGAAGCACCAATCAGCTGGAATGTTGCAGCATCTCCAGGGTCTTGTGATTTACATTCAGATGCTTGGGAACTTATTCATATTTATGACAGTCACAGTGTCCCAGGGTCATGTGAAATGACCAAAACCTGCTGCAACCACCCAGCAGACGGGGAGGGGGTGGAATAAAAACCAAACACCCCCCCACCCCTGCTGCCAATACTCAACAGAAATTCTCACAACAATGAAAACCTCGGACAGGAAGAAGAACGCGGCCAGGCGGGCAGGCAAGTGTCTTGCTCTGCTGTGGCTTGGGGGGCACTTTTTTCAGTGCCATTGTAACTTCGAACAGTCACTAAGCAAACAGTTATAAGTCGAGGACTACCTGTACTTCATCACTTTTTTCCTTTTTTTTTGTTTGATCATCAAGTTTTTGACACCTTGCTAGGTGACTGGTGGTACTCGGATATTGCCATATCCTAAAAGTGGTACAATGGGTGAAAAGGTTGAAAAGCCCTGCACTAAGCCACTGGCCTAGCAAACTGTCTTTCTTTCAGTAAAATGTATGAACTAAGTCAACACAGTCCCCCTGCTTCAGATTCACTCATTCACAAGCATTTTTTTTTCTTCCTGTGCTCTTTGCTCTGATGAGAAGTATTTTGCTAGTTTACAATGCCATTTTCTCTCCCCACTCCCCTTCCACCACTTTCTTATTCATATGAAATATACTTTCCTAATCTTAAAAAAAAAGAGCAATGTTTCACAGAAAGACAGAATGAGCTTCACAAAAAAAACCAAGGAAGCATTGGCCTTCATCTCTCCTGTCATTCCTCTATCCTAATTTCCTGTAGATGAAAAGCAAGATTGTTAGCTGGTCTCTTAAGGGAGAAACATTGTTATCTGTATTGGTTTTATTGTTGCTAAAGGCTATTGCTGGGCGGGTATTGAAACATTTGATTAAGGAAAATAACCATTCATTTCTCAAGCAAAGAGTCAGTGAATTAGAATGTTGTAAGACAAGCCTCTAGAAAGAGGTGGGATGCTGACTTTTCAAGCATGCTACACAGAACCATCCCATATCATTTAAATGATTTAAGTTAAAGACACTGACTCATCTAAGCTGTAATAAACATAAAATGAGCAATAAAAAAACTGTTTCTACAGAAACACTGAGAGGATAGAGATAATAATCAGTTGTTGTTTTTTAAGGAAAGTTTCCTGGGGAAAACATGAGTCTTGGTAATACCTCTTCCCTGCCTAACATATTTTATTAAAAGTTATGAGCTTTCATGAGCTGTGGCTGACTTTATCAGATTGAGCTGCAGCTCATGAAAGCTTAGGCCTTTAATAACATTTATTAGACAGAAAAGAGATTACCAGATTTCTGATTTTTTTTTTCTGCCATAGACCAACATGGCTCTTTTCCTATCAGGGGGAAAATAGGAACGTAGGAAACCAGCTGGGTCAATAATACAATGTTCATTGCTGTGTAGCGATAGCAGGAAGGATTTCCCGGCAGTTGAGGGCATGTTTTTACCAAAACATCTTCCATATGGATGGCTCATTGGGAGCAATAATTTGCTTTCATTTTTATTTTTTGCAAAATCAAAATGTATCATTCTTGTGCGTGTGTGTCTCTGTGTGTGTGTCTCTGTGTGTGTATGATGTGGATATATGCACACATGTACTATGTGCATAGGGATGTATACCAACACACATAAACACATATTTCTTTCAGGTTTTCAGTTGAAACATTTTCTGTCTCTGCTTTTTTTACATACCAGTGGATTAGTTTACTTTTCCTGTATCTTGCAACAGGAAACCTGGCATCTAGCAATAGAAATTGAGTCAATTTCTTATGCTGCGTTGACTGATATGCATTTGGGAAACTGGATAGCAATAGCAGGATACATTTGATTGGTGATGTTCTCACTTCCTCTCACCCAAAGGAATGATGGAATATGGTAATATATGCAAAATTATTTACAACTGCACCAATACAATTTAGTACAATTAAAATTAATTTGATGTGATTTTAGCAAAGTATAATACTGCAATACCAACTGATTACATTTATGCCCAATTCTGATTCTTTACAAAAAAAAAGATTAAAAAGGAATTGTGTGTCACAAAGAATTGCAATGAGGTTAATCAAGTTCAAATCCCAGGTTATCCTCCCAAATATTTTCTGTTAAGAGAACCTATTGCACTTAATAAAATATTATAACACTGAAATAAATCCCTTGTATTAAATGAAGTAGACAACAACAATCTTCAAATGTTCTTAGTAGTTCTGAGTGAAAGACCAAGAGTTTTCTAAAACACAATTACATTTCACTAAATAAAAAACAGCCAATCTATACCATATTTGCTGAATTTTGAATACTTCGAGCATAAGCATGGAAATAAATTTACCTATTTACTGGAAAGGGGCAGAGGCAAGTTATAGTCAAATGATTGATTTTCCAAAGAACCTTCATATGGGGGGGGGAATACAAAACAATTAAGTTTTAGTGATTTATAGTGAAGTATGGGAAACTGGGAGACACAACACGTAAATGAAACCAAAGTTATCCAAAGTACATGGAATATACTTTGTTGAACTAGGACTGACAGGAGTCTGATGGCGCCAACTACCTTGGCAGCTCAGAATGGGTGTTGAGTCTGGAAGACCACGTTGCCCTACAAGAAGTTTACACTATGATTTTAAATGCAAATTGTGGGAAATTATGGTTTTGCATAACCTGCAACTGTAGTTGTAGGTTCCAGTGGCTATTGTGTTTGCTCTTTCCTTAATCTCCTTTCCCCCCTGCTTTTTGACTGAAAATTTACTTAGGATCAAGTCATGTTTTTTTTGTGCTTACAGATTTGATGTGTATTTTTAAAGAAATCAGCCATTGCCTGTCCATTAGTACTTTGAAGGAAACAGAGATCAAGAGCCCTTCCTTCCCCCATCATCTTCCAATTCAATTTGATCAAAAAACTGAAAGTAGTTAATTCAACAGATTGATCTAATCAGCTTCACAAAGCTGAGCAAAAATTCCCTGGTTTGATTGTTTTACTGTGCTAATCGAGTGTGGCAGAACTGAGTTTAGCTGATCACAAGTGGCATAAGTCTCTCTCTAAACTTATTTTAGGGACCAATAAAGGTAATTTAAAATCTCACTCCAAGATGATGAACTGTAGAGCTCTTATAGAAGTGTTATCTTCTCTTTTATTAGCTTTTTTCTGAGTAACATAGTATCTTAGGTGCGTGGCTGTAATATCAAATTTTGTCTCTTATTTATAATTGCTTATTAAAAAATATAATCTTAATAATACCATTATAAGAATGCCAATGTGGGAATATATGTGTATTATATGAATGTTAGTAATAATATTATATGAAGAATTATATGAAGAATTATATGAACAAGATATAAGCTGTATCTTATTTACAGTGGACATTTCGTGAGGGCCACCCTTCTATATATGTGTAATGCTATGTGGGAATGGCCTTGGTAGACAGGAGGGAGAGCCACAGATTGGACACGCTGTCTCAGCTCACAAGAGGGAGGGAATGGGAAACAGAAGGGACCCTCCCTAGTTTTCCAGAGTAAAAGGAAAGGAGGGGAAAATACTTTTAATCTTGCAAGATTTGGTTAATGTAGTCTAACAATAAAGAGGCAGTGCACCTTCCTGTTTGGACTACCTCACAGGGCTAACCATATGCTAATAATTCCTTTCTTTTCCCTTTTCTTACTCCAACCATTACCTGTCTTTCTTTCTCCTCTGCTTTTCTCTGCTTTCTGCCTGCCTTTTGGAGAAGGAAGTGTCTCATTAGCCCTTCAGTAAAAGTTTAAATAAACTTTAGTGGCGTGAGCTGCCACTGGATCACAATGTACTCTTTCCCTACCAAATAAAATGGGCAAATTCAGTGGTGGGATTCAGCCAGTTCGCACCAGTTCAGCAGAACCGATAGCTATTTTTTTTTGTTGCCCAGGACCAGAATGGACTTCCAGAACTGGAAGCAGCATCCACACAGAGAACCGGTTGTTCACATATTTGAATCTCACCACTGGGCAAATTGCAATTTTAAAAAGCCAAATGGGAAGCACCATTGCTGGAGAAGACCTTGTTAAAGAGTAAACAGGGAGCTATGGAAACACGCACCCTTGTCCTGTGACTGACCAGGTCTTTTTCAGGGACCCTCTCAAAGCAGGAGAATGAAAAAGGTGAGGAAGAAACAATCCAGCGGAGTAGAATTTACTCTACCAAATGGGCAAATTCAGTGGTGGGATTCAGCCAGTTCGCACCAGTTCAGCAGAACCGATAGCTAATTTTTTTTGTTGCCCAGGCCCAGAATGGACTTCCAGAACTGGAAGCAGCATCCACACAGAGAACCGGTTGTTCACATATTTGAATCTCACCACTGGGCAAATTGCAATTTTAAAAAGCCAAATGGGAAGCACCATTGCTGGAGAAGACCTTGTTAAAGAGTAAACAGGGAGCTATGGAAACACGCACCCTTGTCCTGTGACTGACCAGGTCTTTTTCAGGGACCCTCTCAAAGCAGGAGAATGAAAAAGGTGAGGAAGAAACAATCCAGCGGAGTAGAACTTACTCTACCAAATGATTTGAATTTTACGGCTAATAATTAGAGTACTGATTCTACTACTGTATTTCTGGGGGGGGGGAGATATGTGTCTGGCGTTGTTTTTAAAATATATCACGTTACTCGACGTGGGGGGCTCCATTTAGCTATTAGTTAAGTACTGTAGCTAGCCTTCAGTCACTTTCAGAACAGGATTTGCTGTTACAGTATAGGTAGAAGAAAGTCGGTAACAAAGAAGATCATGTAACGCAGTGTTTCTCAACCTTGACAATTTTAAGGCATGTGGACTTCAACTCCCAGAATTCCACAGCCAGCATTGCTGGCTGTGGAATTCTGGGAGTTGAAGTCCACATGCCTTAAAATTGTCAAGGTTGAGAAACACTGAGTAATGGCAGCCGGTACATTGGGTGCCGTGAATGCAAACAAGTCTTAATCTGTTTCCATGGCACCCAGCGTATAGGGGAAAGGGGAGTGCGCGATTGCTCCTGGCAGGCGGCCAATCAGCCGACTGGTGGGTTGCCGAGATGCAGCAAATCTGCTTGCAGGACCCCCAGGAAGAAGTTGCCCATTTATGCCGTAAACCCGTCCATGCCCCGTCTGGATGTCGGTGGAGCAGAACGGCGCCCTCTGCTTGCGCAGGTTCTGCCTATGTACATGTTGTGCCCTCGAGCGGAAGCGAGCGAAAAGATCGCCGTTTGGGTGTGCAGGAGTCACGCTTTGTTCTCGCAGGCCGCGCGTCTTTCGTAGGACTGAAAGTTGTTTTTTTGTTTTTTGTTTTGGAACCATCCCAAGTCCCCGCCCTCTTGAAATAGATGGCCTCCTAGTAATCGTAAGACGAGGGCTTAGATGACTCTGATCCACTAGAGACGAGGCGGACGAAGTTATGTCCAGCGCAGGAAGACTGCCTAGGCTAGGGCATCTGGGGTGGGCAGCTGAAAAAAAGGCAAAAAGGCGATGCAACAGTGCAGATGAAGCCTGGCTCCATTTTAGGGGCATTGTGATACATATCAAAAAGCAGTGACGCTTCAGTCGGATGTTCTGACTTTCTTTTGATATTTTTCAGCTGACACGTTATTTTTTTTAAAAAAAAAACGGATCAGCCTAAAAAGCTTATGCTAATTTATGTAAAAGCCAATTTAGCAGCAGTAAGGATAACTGAACAGATGCCTTGTTTTCAAGAGCTCTGTAAGATTTCTCATTGCCAAGGTGATCCATCTGCCAGCACAGTGCTCTTTCCAGATTAAAGGTTAGTCTCCTGCAGCCCTTTCTGATGCCTTATGAGCTAAAAATTAGACGTAGGCCCTAAAGACTTTGAAACTAATTATAATATAGGACAGAAATCATCCTTAGATACCTTGGTGTGGATTCTTAACCTTAAAGTCCTAACCTTAAAGTCAAAAGTCCAAAACATGCATTGTGTCGTCATTAAAAGCTCTGCCCTTTTGTACTTGTGTCACAGCTGCCAAAGATGTGACAGTGTGTGTGCACTGTGACATTTTTATACATGGTTTTGTTACTTCCAGGTCCTCATACTGCAGATACCTACGCTTGGATACATGTAGGGATGCTAAATGCCTGAAACTGGGAACGTAGGCACATGGGTCTCCCTTCCCTCTATTAATTATCTCCACATATCAGTTATGCATTCCGTCAAAGATTAAAATAAGGCCATTTCACTGTATATCACAATTCCTATCTTCCAATTCCATATTTAGTTGATATGTACCATGATCCTTTGTACAAATACATATGTGTATAGGCTTTTGTAGTGCGTGCAACGAATCTTATTGGACTGACCAGAATTGTCCTAAAGGTGCTTTTTTAAAATGCAAAGAACTTTGTTTTTCCTTGAAGATGTTTCACTTCTCATCCAAGAAGCTTCTTCAGTTCTGACTGAAAAAAACACCTTTGGGACAACCATGACCTGGATGACTGAGAATTTCCATAGACATTGATCAGAATTCTTCCTCAAGAAGGTACAATTCCTTTGCCTGCCCATCTCATACATAACCAGCGGAAGGGTGACCCATGCTTATATTAGTAGATGGAATAAAGGCCCTACAGGAGGGCATTGGGCTTCTAAGGTTAGCTAGTTTTTCTGTGCCATTGTAACTTTGAACGGTCATTAAATGAACTATTGTTTAAGTTGGGGATTACCTGTATTTGGTATCATCTTTTTAGAATCCTTGATGCATGTCTCCCTGTATCCAGATAGTAGTATTTTTTTCCCCATACCTGTCAAGGAGTCAAAACAAGCCAGTGTGGTGAAGTGGTTAAGGCATCAGGTTAAAAACTGGGAGGTCCTGAGTTTTAATCCTCCTTTGGCACAAAGTCAACTGGTGACTGAGCCACTTGCTCTGACTCAGCCCTAGGAAGGAGGCAATGCAAATCTTTGCTAAGAAAATTGCTGGGGCTTATTCAGAAATTAAAAGCTTACTTGAAGACACCAAAAAAAAAAAAGCAAAAAAAAAAAAAGCAACGTTTCTCCATTTTCACCAAAGTGTCCTAATTAGGGCACCATCAGTGTCAGGCTTTTTCACACTTCTTCAGTGTGTTAAGTTTATTTGTCAAACTATACTGTATCCTGAAAGAATGTTATCAACTTTTCAAGGCTGGGTTTAATACAAATAGTAACAAAAGGAGGGCAAAGGAGAACAAATTCACTGCTGTTCCAGCTAATCAATTCTGAGATTATACTTTGAAAATCAGCCAAAAGCACCTGAAAGGAAGAATGGAAACATTCATGTAAGTCTACACTACTTTCTGGGCTCCTCTACTGAAAGCTGTCAAGATCCTTTTCTTGCAAATGAAAAACAGATTCTTGCTCAGGGCCCTTATTCATCATCTTACAGCCTTACAGTTTGCAGCCTTCAAAATGCACAAAGAAAGTGAATGATTTACTCCCAAATGGATTGCCCCTGCCTGCATGTTGAAGATCCTGATTTCTTTCTGTGCTTCTGACTCTTTTCTCTGCTTTTTGTTCATGAGCCACAAGCAGAGAGAGAATTCAGCAGTAACATCTGAAATGAGCCCTTTTTTTCTTTTAAGTTGGGGTGGAAATCTTTCTCTTCTCCACCTCTGCTGCATCTGAGACACGTGAATGAAAAGAAATAGCCACTACCTTCCCATCTAGCTTAGCTTTCAGTTTCAGGATGCCAGGCATTGTTAGAGGCAAATTCAATTATTGATCCAAATATGTATAAAAGGGAAGTCTTAAGTACAAGAGGAAGCACAGAGGGTTAATTAGGTATGAGTTTCCACTCCATAGACATTCAAGCCAGTCTGGATGTGGGAGATGAAACACATTGGCAGAGCTTATATTCAAATAGCTGAACTTAATTGCCGAAGATAGCTTGCCTAAATTAATTCTCAGCTGAAATAAAGCTGAGAATTATTACAGGATTCAATCCCTTGATAACTGAGAGAATTATTATTTACGTGGTTCATCAATAACTGATGTCTGCTAAGGTTTTTTTCATCCTGTTCTTTACATTTCTTACAGGGAATATCTTCTTGGCCTTATTCTATGAATTAATATAAACAACTATCTGCCTCGGATAAATTAAACAGTGATTATTTCTGTTGAATTAAGGTAAACTGATAGGATAATCTTTACCAGCTTATATCGAGATAATGAAGATACTTCTATAGGTACTGGATTGTTATAGCTACTGTTACAAATACAGCAAGTGGAACAAAAAATGAAAAGCCTTGGAATGAACAGCATGTTAAATGAACTTGCATGAATTTGGATAATTGACAAGGGTACAGCTATCATTAACAGATATAAACAATAATTTGCAAGTAAGTAACTTACTATTTGCTTTGCAAATATATTATATTCATCTTATTGATAGGGTTAAGAGATTACTTTTAAACAATAATTTGGTTTTGAGGCAATCTCCAGCTATTCTCAAGCTATATTTTTAAACTCACAAAAAATTTGACTAGGAGTTACATTCTTCTAACACACATGGACGGAGTTGGGTTTCACTTTTTCAAACTCAAATAAATTGTTCCAGAGTCATTCTACAGTATAATTGGGCCAGAAGTAGAACAAAAATACATTGAATTAAACAATGATCCATGTCATGGCTTAAAGAAATGGACAGTATATTTGGAAATGGACAGGCTTTCAAGATTCTGTTATTATAATCTACAACAATTTCCTAATACAGTTTATTAATCCAAGCTCAGCAAAAATTGTTCTTTGGACTATTTTTCTCCAGTCCAGAACATTCTCCCAGCATCTCCTGAAAACCCCAAGGATCCATAAGGCACCTGGGCCAGGCTGCCCTAATAGGTCTTTCCTCCCTGTGAGGAAAATGATCACAGGGATAAATTATTAAAAGTAAGGTTGCTTTTGTTGGGGGAGGGGGGGTTGAGCGCACAGACATATCCAGAATTTGGAGATCGTACTGTGCTGCAGTCCAGGTCACAACTAATGGAAACAACTAATTTGTTCATAAAATGTCTTATGCTAGTATGACCAGTTCCAAAGCATTAAGGTTATCATATATACTCTGCAAACATCTAGATGACTTCTGGACGAAAAACAAAAACACAGAGGAGAAACATAGTCTTAATTACCATCTAGTGGTCATCTGGATTTTTGCAAGCCTTGCCTGTAAAGCCTGAAAAACAGCAACTTAGCCAAAAGCAACCAGGTGAGATGACTCTTCTTTCTCTTCAGGGTTTTTTTTTCCATTACAGTTTTCCATCATGTACGGAAACACAAAATATACTAGGCACATCCATCAATCTCTTTTACTTTCTAAATATACTTAAGGTGACCTAAAAATATAGAAACAGTGGTCCAGTGGTTAAAGCATCAGGCTAGAAACCGGAAACTGAGTTCTAATCCTGCCTTCGGCATGAAAGCCGGCTGAGTGACTTTGAGCAACTCATTCTCTCCTAGCCCAACCCACCTCACAGGATTGTTGCTGTGGGGAAAACAGGAGGAGGAAGGAGTATTACATATGTTTGCTGCCTTGAGTTATTTATAAAAATAATAAAGGTGGGATAAAAAATATAAAATAAATAATGCTGAAAGTCTTTAAAAATATTTTTATTGAATATGTTTTCAACAGAATTAAAAAAAGTACACATTTTGAATTAAGGAAGAATAAAGAAAAGTAATAAAAAAGCTAAAAAGAAATATAGAAAAAGATTCTAAAGAAGCAGATTTTTATCTTCATGACAGCACTGATAGATATAAGTGTTTTATCCCCTCTCTTTAAGGTTACATCATGATTTTCTTTTCATAAGCTAACCAATCTAACCTCAAAATCCATAAATCACAAATTCATTCTCCTCTTTTTTTCAGCAAAAAGTCCATAAGGGGCTTCCAGCCACTAATAATTCTCATGCCAATTAAAAGACAGATTAGGCTTACCCTGAGGATCACAATCAAGAAAGGCAAGATATTGTAACACAAGTAAAGAGGAGTAAATGGTAAAGAAGAGACATCACTTCTTTTATGCTTGGAAATAATATGCTGGAAGTTTAGTTTAGTCCAGGTTGTTCTCCTCTTGCAGTTCTTCTCGTTTTAATAGCAGTTCTTGCTCCTTTCTTTGAGGGATGAGGCCAGAGGCATCTGCTTTCCAATTCTAGGGCAATTATCAATAGAATTTGACGGTTCAATCTGGCTGGACTTTGCAATTAATAATAACAGAATAACAAAATTGGAAGGGACCTTGGAGGTCTTCTAATGAATCTAACGCCCTGGTCAAACAGGAGACCTATACCATTTCAGACAAATGACTGTCCAGTCTCTTCTTGAAAGCCTCCAGTGATGGGAGCACCCACAACTTCTGAAGGCAAGATGTTCCACTGGTTAATTGTTCTCAGTGTTAGGAAATTTCTCCTTAGTTTGATTCTCTCCTTGATTAGTTTCCATCCATTGTTTCTTGTCTTGCCTTCTGCTGCTTTGGAAAATAAGTTGTCCCCTTCCTCTTTGGCAGCCCCTCAAATATTGGAACACATGTCATCCCTAGTCCTTCTTTTCACTAGACTTACTTAGACAAACTCCGAGCCTAAGTTTAAAAGATGCCCTAGCTGTGGATTAACAGAACAGAATAACACAGTTGGAAGGGACCTTGGAGGTCTTCTAGTCCAACCCCCTGCTCCCACAGGAAACACTATAGCTATACCATTTCAGACAAATGGCTGTCCAATCTCTTCTTAAAAACCTCCAGTGATGGAGCACCCACGATTTCTGGAGGCAAGCCGTTCCACTGATTAATTGTTCTGTCAGAAAAGTTCTCCTTAGTTCTTGGTTGGATCTCTCCTTGATTAGTTCCCAGCCATTTGTTTCTTGTCCTGCCTTTAGATCAGTGTTTCTCAACCTTGACCATTTTAAGGCATGTGGACTTCAACTCCCAGAATTCCACAGCCAGCATTGCTGGCTGTGGAATTCTGGGAGTTGAAGTCCACGTGCCTTAAAACGGTCAAGGTTGAGAAACACTGCAGATGCTTTGGAGAATAGGTTGAGCCCCTCTTCTTTGCGGCAGCTTCTCAAATATTGGGACACTGCTATCATGTCACCCCTAGTCCTTTTCACTAGACTTAAGACATACCCAGCTCCTCCACATCTGTGTGATGACACTTCCTTTATGCGCCGCAACTATTCTGTACTTAACGTTTGGCTGGACGGACGGACGGACGGGAATTCCATCTGAAACAGAATTAAAAAACGTAGTTATCCCGCTGATAGCGTCCGGTCGGCATCCTTCTCCGAGACGACGAATTGCTTTCAACCGCGCCGAACGCTCGGCCATTCTGAGCCGCGGGCTCGGAAGCCTGATTCATGCGGCACTAGGACCCAGCAGGCAAGGCGGGCGACAGCGGAAGTTCGAAGCAGTGGATTCGACTGCCACCTAAAACCATGGAGGCCGAAGAAGAATCTCCGGCCGGACGTCGCTTACTCAGGTGTCTGCAAGGGAGGGAAGAACGGCGTGGGGTATGCGGGAGTTTAAAGGAGCCGCCTCCCTCCCCGGGGGGGGGGATGGGTGGCTGGAGAGAAGGCCGGAAGTGTTGGAAGGCCGGGCGTTCACTTCTCCCTCCGGCGCCTTTGCCATGTAAGGCTCCGGGTCGGCAGCGCCCCCAGGCCGTTCTGACGCCCACAAGTCGGGAATTTGGCTCCGGGAAGCCTGCTTGCACACGCGATGCAGGACCAGTGGTTTCAGCCAGGCAGGGAGGAAACAGAGGCTGCGTTCTCACGACACAACGCGGACCTACAAACTCGCCAACTGCTTTTTTAGTGGGTCGCGCGCACCCAGTTCGGTTTGCTCAGCTGGTTCCGCCCCAGAAACAAATTGTGTAGCTCTCGTTCCTTAGTAGAAATCACTTTTTTCGAGTAATTACAATTGTCTGGCCTTCACGGGCGTGCTTCTCTTGTAGGGATTGATGAGGAAGAGGATAATATATTTGCAGGCAGAGAGAGATCGAGGTAGGCAGATTAAACAGGTAATTTCAGGAGCCAAAGAGCAAAGCACAACGTCGGTGTGTACGCGCGTGTTAAGAGTATACATGCTAAAAATGGAAAGAAATGAGAGCGTCACAACAAACCTGAATTTATTTCATGATCACTTGTGTCTCTCTGGCTTGTAGTGAAATGAATTAAACTAAAATTATTTTAAAAAGTAAATGACTATTAAGAAAGTTAAATACAGGTAGTCCTTGACTTACAACAGATCGTTTAGTGACCATTCAAAGTTAGAATGGCACTGAAAAGTGGCTTATGGCCATTTTTCACACAACCATTGTAACATCCCCATGGTCACATGATTTACATTCGGTTCCTTAACAACTAACTCACATTTATGATGGTTGCAGGATCCTGGAATCATGCGATCCCCTTTGGCGACTTTCTGACAAGCTAAGTCAATGGGGAAGCCAGATTCACTTCACAACCATGTTACTAATTTAACAACCGCAGTGATTCACTTAACATATTTGGCAAATAAAGTCGTAACATGGGGCAAAACTCACTCAACAAATTTCTCACTTAACAACAAATTTTGGGCTCAATTGTGGCTGTAAGTTGAGGACTACCTGTAAAAAAAGAGTTTGAGGAATTCCAAAGGGATTTCACAAAAATGAGTAAAAGAGCCATGTAGGGTGGGCATTTTGGCAAAAAGGGTACACATGCAGACTGGTGTAGGAGCCGATGGTGATTCTCCTTAAAAAGATGCAAGTTTTAAGCTTTTAATTTAGAGAAAAGATTAGAAGTGTATATGCCAGCATTTTTCCACCTTCGCAACTTTAAGTATGGCAACTGGGGAATTCTGGGAGTTGAAGTCCGCATGTTTCAAAGTTGCCAAGATAGAGAAACACTGGTTGTACACTTAACAATGTAAAAATAAATCATCTTCATACTGAAACCTGGGGTTAATTTGGGGAAGTTGAACGGTAGGATATTTAGGAAGAATAAAAGGAAGTGGGTCATAGCAGTTGCTGGAATTGGCTATTGATAGGAAATAGTGCTGGCTAAATAGACTCGTGGTCTGATCTGCCACCGTATTTGGAGGAATCCATCATGGAGAAATTGAATATTTAAGTGATTATTCTTATCTTCTCTCTCCCCCAATTCCTCCCCCCATGAAGCCCAGCAGAACTGCTGGCAGCTCGAACACGTGATCACAAGATCCCCCAGCGCTCACTTGGTCAGAAAGATTTCATTCCCGATGGAGCAGAAGAACAAGAATCAAAGCTGCGCCAATGTCAGAAAGAACACTGGCAACTTTTGGAGGAGGAACGTGTTGTGCGGTTGTACGTATGAATTATGCCTACAATTAAAGTACTCAACTAACAATTTAAAATGTTTTGTGTAGTATGTTTTTAGCTTTACCAGTTTTACACAAAGAACTGTTAACAGAAAAGGGAACAACATTTCTTGATCCAGCAAACTGGAGTGTTTCAGACAGTTCTCAAATACACAGTTCTTAGCTAAATAACTGAAAAGGTGGTTGTTTCACAATTTCAGGTACATCTAGAGCAGAGGTCCCCAATCTTTTGGGCACCAGGGACCGGTTCTGTGGAGAGAGGTTTTTCTGTGGCCTGGAGGGGGTGTGGTTTCATGTACTACCTGCATCCCATGGATGGGGCTTTGCTTGTTTGTGTGGCCCGGTTTCTGGCATGGTGCTGGTCCACGGCCCGGGGGTTGGGGACCCTTGATCTAGAGTCTGGATATATTTCAGCCAGGTTTTTAAATTGAAAATGGCACTGATTGCTTTTGTTGTTTTGTTGATCTACATAAAAACAGGGAAGAGGAAGTTTTTCCTTTAAAAATCCCAAGTGCCTAGGGTTTGTCTGAGAGGCCACTTTTCTTGTTATGAATCTAGTTACAGATATTTGCAAAAAGCCTCTTGTGAAAATGTCATTGCTTGGGAAACCTGCCGATCAGATATATGGGAAGATGCTTCTCTGTTTCACGATATCTACCTCAAAGTAAACCAATGTCATATAAGGGGCCATGGACCCCTTTTGTAAGGTTTTCCGACAGTCTATTTCATAATGAAATTGGGGTGAGGGTTTTTTGTTTTCCAAGGAATGGACACATCACTGCATAGCAAACCTACACACGATGCTTTATTTCAACACAGACCTTCCCAAACAACAAGCTACTCTTCTGGGTCAGCTCTACCCATCTAGGACTTGCAGGTTGCTGTGGCTACATGTTTTTAATACTCTATACTGAGTCTTTTAACACTCAGGTTTTTTTTAAAAAAAGTTTCCAAGTCTATAAAGTAGCATACAACCTTTGTCTTTTTCCAAAAGTTCTTGCACTGGTTGGGATGGGGTGCTGTTTCAGTGTGGTTACTCCTTTTCTAGTTGCTGCCAAGCTCCAGGCAAAGCTGTAAGCAGGACTCCCACCAGGATATACAGTAGCTTGTGGTTGTTGGCAGTTGAATGAAAATCCTCTTGCCAGCTCCTAATAGCAGCCAATCTCATGCCATCATTTCCCCTCTATAGCCATTTGCTATCACCTTTCCTCTTATACCCCTCTCCACTCTGTCTTAGCATTTGCTTTTGTAAGCCAAGGCCCTGAGGTGGAGTGATGCTGCCTCTGGACGTCAGCACATCCTTGAAAACACCAGGGAGAGGCTCAATTATCACAGGCAGCTGCAACACTGGCTTAGATGCTTGTGAGTAAAGTGAAAGTATGACGGTATGAGGGATGTGGGGGTGGGAAGCATTTCTGCCTGGCTGCAGCTGCTTTTCCAAAGCACAGAAAGCAACCCCCAACTTCACTCTCATAATAAGTTAACTTATTTAAAATCCTAGAGGCAAGAGTAAGTGCTCTATGCCGTAAATTATTTCCTCCTAGATCTGTGTCTTCTCTATTAGCTGTTCTGTGCTGGTAGGAAATGGATTTTTTGGGGAAAGGTTCAAGAGTAGAGTAGAGTAGAGTAGAGTAGAGTAGAGTAGAGTAGAGTAGAGTAGAGTAGAGTAGAGTAGAACAGAACAGAACAGAACAGAACAGAACAGAACCTTGGAGGTCTTCTAGTCCAGCCCCCTGCTCAAGCAGGAGAACCTATACCATCACAGACAGGTGAATATCTAATCTCTTCTTAAAAATCTTCACGATTTCTGGGGGTAAGTTGTTCCACTGGTTGATTGTCCTCACTGTCAGGAAATTTCTCCTTAATTCCAGGTTGCTTCTCTCTTTGATCAGTTTCCAACCATTGTTTCTCATCCTTCCCTCTGGTGCTCTGGTGAATAACGTGACCCCCTCTGCCTTGTGGCAGCCCCTCAGATACTGGAACACTGCTATCATGTCTCCCCTATTTCTTCTTTTCTTTAGACTAGCCAAACCCAAATCCCATAGCCGTTCTTCATATCTTTTAGTCTCCAGGCCTCTGATCATCTTAGTTGCTTTTCTGTGATTTTTTTTTCAAACTCCAAACATCATTTTTGTGATATGGTGACCAAAATTGGCTGCAGTATTCCAGGTGTGGTCTTACTAGGGTTTTATAAAGCGGTAATAATACTTCACGTGATCTTGACTCTATATAATATATATATATATATATTCTATATATAATCTGCTTTGTGTTTATGCATACTAATTCTGGAGCTGCTCTGGACCTATTTTAAGAAGATGTACGGTAAATCTTGTGCTTAAACAAATAGAGACTCTTCTTTTTAAATTTCCTTTATAGGGGAAGTTTGGTGAAGGCTGAGTGGAACCCCCAGGAAGGTATTGTGGAACTGAAATCCCCTGCAGTAAGTTTTACTATCTTTTACGTGATGTCATTCCTTCTCTCTTAAATAACTTACTGTTACCAGCTTCTGTGTCAGAGCAGCACATACCAGTAGCCAGGGACTTTTTTTTTTCAGATCAGAGCCAGATATAGTAGGGTTGATTTCAGTTTTCATAGGATGACATTGCCACTGAATAATGCGTGTCCTCTCTCATCAAATTGCTCAAAATAAAAACTGTATCTGCAAAATTTGTCTTGCGCTGTTTTGTATTGGAACCAGCTATGATTCTTGGAAGGTGATATGTGGGTGAAGATATGGGATGAGCAAATGAAATCTGTTAAGTCTTACTGTTGATTTCTTTCCTGTCCCCCATAGTGGTCTAAAAGACAGCTGTTTTGAAAGACAAGGATATTGAATACTTCTTATTGTCTCACCTCTAATAATTCAAGCTCTGACTTGAGAGAACTGGACATTAGGCTAACCCCCTATGGACGCACACAATCGGGTGCATTGAGATCCCAAAGATTCTGGGATTTTATGTTTCCTAATTGTAATTTAATCCTTTGGCACAAGGATGAAATTCTTTTCTTCAATACAGTCTTAATTCAGATGGAGACGCTCTGACTGAATCATGAAGTGAAAGGCTCCTAGAACACTCCCAACAATCCTGGGCTTATGTTGTTCTTTTTGAAATGTTAATAGGGGTTGGGATTGATCTCCTAAATTAACATTGTTTGTTGTTGCCATCAGGGGAAATTCTGGCATACCATGGGTTTCACACAGCATGGAAAGCAGTGCCTGCTTCCAGAAGAAGCCTTGTATCTCCTGGAATGTGTGAGTAAATCACATCCACAAGCTTATGAAGCAGTTTTGTGTAGCTAAGCCTCTCCCCTGTTCCGTTGTCTTGACAGACAGTACTAAATTTTGCCATAGAATAATCACATAAATTAAGAAAGTTAACAGGATTAGGTGGCAAGCCATATAATACTTTTTCAGGAGTTAAGGAAGAAATATGCTTAGGGGAGTTAGCTCTCTGTCTTAACCTCATACTAATGGGAACATCTGAAAAGAGAGTGTAACCACATTATTAAAAGTGATTGCAATCCCCATAGGATTGAGGATCCTGTCGGGATTACACAGAAGATCTTCTGAATAAATGCCACATCTTCATTTCAGACCCTTCCTATGAACATGTATTTTGGGATGAGCAGACTTGCAGGAAATGTTCCCATCTCCCACTCCCTGATATTGCACTATTAGTTGATTCTGCAGAAAGCAGAAAGCATTTGAAACATACAGATGTACATGAGTTTATAAATACCAGTGTACAGTTCTTGGAATTCAGTATCGTCAAAACTGCTCCAGTATTCTCATTGCAGTTGTTGTTTTATTCTGTGGGTCTGTCTGATCATTCTGTGTGATCATTCTGTAAGCCATATTGTACTGTCAAACCAATTCTTGTATCTTGAGATTACAAGTTAGCAACCCACTCATTCAGCAGTTGTTCAAAGTACTGAACAAGTGGTACTTAAAACCAATCCTCAAAGTTGTGGCTGTATTAGCACCGCCGTGGTCACATGATCATGACTGAGGCACTTGATAACTGACTCACATTTATTATGGTTGCAACATCCAATGGTCATGTAATCACTATTTACAACCCGGCCTGCTGGCTTCCCACAACCAAAATCAATTTGGAAGCCAGGGTAGGGTCGCAAGTTGTTCTTGTCCCCATCGCTTTTTCTCCTGAGAAGACATGCTTCCACCCCATCCCCTCAGCCATGCTTGCACTGCAACCGCCCCCACCCCCCCGACTGGGCCTTATTTGTGTCAGGCTACAGCAGTGGTTCTCAACCTTTTTAATGCCGCGACCCCAACCGGTCGTAAGTCGAGGACTAAACCTGTCGTAAGTCGAGGACTAAACCGGTCGTAAGTCGAGGACTAAACCGGTCGTAAGTCAAGGACTACCCAACCGGTCGTAAGTCGAGGACTTTCCCTGCCCGGGAGCGCCGCACATGCGTGGTTCCGCCCCCTGCGCCGGCCGAGGCGTAGCTGGCAAGCGGCAGAGACGGAGCAGGCCAACCACCAGCTGGCCCAGCCCAAGAGAGGTAAGGCATCCGCCGGAAAAGGGGAAAAAAATGGCGGACAAAAAAAATGGCGGACAAAAAAATGGCGGACAGCCTTGCTTGGCGACCCCCGTGAAATGGTCGATCGACCCCAAATGGGGTCCCGACCCACAGGTTGAGAACCACTGGGCTACAGACTCACACATCTGCTTGCTACATGGCTTGCAAGCCACCTAAGGAAAGGCTTGTCATGACCAAGAATTGCAACTTCCTACTTGGTTCCTCATTGACTTTGTTTGATGGAAGCTGGCAGAAAGTCACAAGTTGTGATCACGTAAGGTCCTTCCTTAATCCACAATCCTCATTTAACAACAGAAATGGGGACTGCTGGGATTACCATCGCTAAGCGATGCTGTCACAATACATCATACTTTATAATTGTATCACTTAGTGACAGAAATTCTGGCCCCAATGACCATTGTAACACAAGTATCTCTACAGACATCCAATTGACACAAAATTCCCCCTTTGGCAAAATGGGCAAGTTGGTGCAGCTCTTCAGACCCCAGGGAGCCTGTCACCACAATGGTCGGTTTGCATAATTCCTGAACATTAAGATTTTTTCTTTTCTTACAGGGATCCCTTCAGTTGTTCTACAAAGACCTGCCTTTGTCAATCCAGGAAGCATATGAGAATCTGCTGTCTCCAAAGTCGATCAGCCTACTAAAATACCAGGTGCATTTCAAAATTTGGAATTCAGCATCTACAGAAGTAAAATTTGGCAATTTAAAAGAAGCATTGAATTTCAAAGCAGGCAATACTGCTGTAATTATATGATCACAATTAATTGTACAGTTCAGTTGACATGAAAGGGCATGTGAGGATATTCCACTGAAGTTTGAGGTTAACTGCTTATACAATGCTTTAGTAGTGAGCCTAAACTTCAGTAGCTGAGTTAGAGAAGATAAATGCTGCTGCTTCAGCTTTATTTTCACAAGGATAATACCACACTGCAGTAGGATATTTTGATGGTATTCCCTAAAAAGTGGAGTAGACCGAAAAGAGGAATCAGTGTACTCGTTAAAAAAAACCTGTTTCTAGTCCTACCTCGGAAACATCAATAATGGGCACTTGCTTAAATACTTCAAGTTGCAATACAGTCTAGATATTGCTGTATGGCCTGAGCAAATACAGTATTAGGCCCAAGGTGCAGAATTCAGACAACTCTCCTTAGCTTTGTCAGCTTGCCAATGGGCTTGATGGTTAAATGAAAAACAGTCCGTTTAACTTATTAATAATTTAAAACATAACTTGTTAATAATTTTTCATGCCTCCATCTATGCAAATGCTAAATTACGCTGTTGTAATATCTCATTATCATATAATCTCTTATTTTTAAGGGGTGGCTTGTTTTTTTTTTAAAAATAGCATATATCAGTGAAACATTTCTATGATGCTCTTAAGCTTATTCAGCGGAGACTTCTTCTATGTTGATTAGAATTCTTAGAGACCTAGGTTGTCAAAATGTCCTTAGTTAAAATTATTGTGATCTTCTCTAGATGAAAAAAAAACACACAATGTTTGTTGTGCTCTATTGAAAAGAGCGATCACTGTTAGATTTTAGAAATGATGCAGCGTGTTGACCACCCTAGTATCATATTGTTGCTTTGAGGCCCCGTCGCTTTTGCATTGTAATCCTATATGTTTACTTGGAAAGTTAAAAAGTAAAGTTTCCCTGGAATGGGGCTCAACTCCTAGTAACTACATGGATACATTCATGTTTACTTGGCAGCCTTATGGAAATAGTTTGCCACAGCTGCCTTCTGGTGTGGAAATTGCAGCCTTAATTTTTGGGTGATTTGTGAAGGCTGCAAGTTAAATTGTTAAATTGATTTTGTATAGTTGACTTTAATGTATTCAAAGTTTTGTTTGCATGACGAATGGCTACTTAAATGCCTTTTTGCTATAGGTCAGTGATGGCGAACCTATGGCACGCGTGCCAGAGGCGGCACTCGGAGCCCTCTCTGTGGGCACACGTGCCGTTGCCCCAGCCTCGCCTCCCCCCATGACCCCCTCCTCTCCAGCAGCCCCCCTGGAGGAGAGTCGCCCCCAAGCGTGGCCCACACGGAGCAGCACAGCACAGGACATGGCAGCCAGATAGCATAGACAAGACTCTGCCCTCACGCCCCATCGCGCACAGTTGATGCTGCGGGGTGCGGGCAGAGGGTGTGGCTGCCATGGCGCTGCTGGGCTGCCTGGGCAATCTGCAGCAGGCCCTGGAGGCAGTGAGTGGCCCTGTGGGCAAGTGGGGTGGGGGACGGGGTGGGGGCGGAGCAGGGGCAGGGCAGGGGATGGAGTGGGGGTGGGGCCAGTTTTTGGGCACTCGGTCTCTAAAAGGTTCGCCACCACTGCTATAGGTATACCTTGTTAAAAACTGGAGATCCTCCTGAATGTATACATGGTAGTCAATGTATGTGTGAACCACCTGCCAATAGGAGGTGACTTTCATTCACACATAGTTCAGATTTTTTAAAAAAGAGTTTGATAATTGAATCTCTAAAGAATGTAGAGTCCATGTCCTTTCTCATGTGAACTCCTTACATTTCATCCCTATTGTAAGGTATATAGCCACTTGAAGCGACTGGGTTACATCGTTTTGAGATTCCATTCCAGGTAATTGTTTGACAACCGTTTTCTCTCTCTCCTGGCAGTCTGTCCATTATGCATCTCTTTAACTTTTGCATGGTTGCTCCCTCTCCTCCCCTCTCAATATCCCTACTTCTTGAGATGATTGCATTTTGTCTTTCAGCCTTTTGCTTCTCTGCTTTTCTAATGCGACTTGTCTCTGTCCCTGAACCGATTGTTTTGATCTATCACTCTTTTTTGGGTGGGTGGGGAATCTCTCTTTTACAGCACCGTTCCAACACCCTACGAAAGGCAGCTGAATCTGGATAGCCACTACCAAAGCAGGGAGAGAGGAAGCCACAAAAGGAAATGCTCCAGCCCCGGGTAAAAGCATGTGGTTTGCAATAGTGGCGAATGTGGGCAGTGGGAGTGATGGCCTTGACAAGCTAGCCCCAGGTGTGCATGGAATTAAGCACTGAGAAATGCATCTGTTTTTGTTCTTGTCTTCACCTTTGTCGCTTGCTCTAATGAAAAGAAAGTTTTACTTTAAACTAGATAGCCAGTAGCTCTCCAGTTACTGCTGAACATAATTTATAGCAACCCCAGTGAACATGGCCGATAGTGTGATGTATAGGTGCTCCCAACAAAGATAGTCCTCAACTTACAACCCATTGCTTAGAAACCATTTGAGGTTATGATGGACCTCTTGGGGGTACTTTTGTCCTCAATCTGAAGTTCCCAAAATTGTGCCCCTCCTGTGATCACATGACCATGCTTCAGGTTCTTGTATCAGCTGGTCCAGATTCATGATGTTTGCAACATTCTGTGGTCACATGATGGCATTCTACAATGTTTTTGCCAAGAACTGGCATTTATTTTTGTTTTTTTGGCAAAACCATGCCCATAGTGAACCATCGATTCACTTAACAACTCCAGATTCACTTAATGACCACTGGAGAAAAAAAAAGATCACAAAATTTGGTCAGTCACGTAGGTGAGCCTATTTAGGACTATCCCAAGTTAGTCCTAAATAGGCTGATGGGGAGGCTCCATTACAGTCGTACGTCAAGGACTACCTGTAGTGGGAGTACCCGAGGATCATAGATTCCTGATCCCTGATTTTTTAAAAAAGAAAGATCAGCTACAGTTAGTAAGAAGAATGCATTACAAGACACACCAGTGTGACTTGCTCACTTTAAAAAAAAAAAGGGATAAGGAGTAACTGTTGCGGTGACACGCTGGTGGGATCATTGTGTTGCCATTTTAAGCACATATGAGGTCAGCAGTCATTTTGAGGGCAGTCATCTTCAGGACTTTGAAGTAAGATCATCATTATGTGGGGAACACCAAGTTTTGTTTCTCTGGGTTATCTTAATCAAGTGAGGGCCTGGAGATGCTAAATTACTGAATTTGGCAGTGGGATAAATGAGGACAAGTAAGTTAAAGTCTCAAGAAGATGGAAACTTTATTGTAAACAGGTGGTTTCCAGGTTTAAAAATTTGGTGCTTGATGTATTCTGGATGAGATCGCACACCCACTGAAGAAGCAGGCACAGAGCGTTAGATACCCTTTAATCCAAAATTTCAATAAGGTTCAGATCAACACTTAGCAGTTTTTTTCTGGCACATAGCAACACTGTTTCCTGAACAGGGATAGCCTTGCTATGGTGAATTTATGCTCTAGGAATGTTTAATATCATAGGGCTGTCCTCAAAAATAGTTAAGACACTTCAATGGTTCAGAATTCAACTGATATGTAGCTAGTTTACTAAAGTGTTAAGAAATTTAACTATTAATACTTTATTAAACTTGTATGTTGCCTCTCATTGGTTCACAATGATCAAACAAAACCTGTCCCTTTAAACCCCCAGTTTGATCCAGCAACTAAGGAGTTGCTTGAGTATTTTAAATGTCTAGAGGTTTTTGAATGGACTGAATTATTGGTTGAAAAAAAATGATTAAAAGTCAATGCGGTGTAATTACTTGCATCCTTTTGGATGAAAGACAGTTTATGAATAGTATGTTTGAATAATGCTGTGATAGTAAAAGATAATCTGTGCCCATAGTTTTATCATCTTCTGTTTTACAAGATTGCAAGAGAAGAAAGCCAAGCTATCCGCGAAACCCCAAGAACCGTCACCTAAAAAGGCCAAGATCCATCATGCTAGTTCCAGTTCCACTGCATCAGATGGCTCACCGAAACCAACAATAGAGACACCGGATCCAAAACCTGCAAATATTGAACTAGTCCCGTCTTCAAGTGTCCCAAGCGAATGCAGTGAATTGCCCACCTGTGCTCAAGACTACAAAGAGACATGCAGGAAGACCTTTGGGGAAAGCCATAGCGATATCTCTGCATCCAGGTGGAATTTCACCTCCATTGATTTTCCTAACATGGGTGCTGATTGCCCTCAGGTCTTCCTGCCAGATCCTGATAAGAGGCTCCTCCCAGAGAACGTGACAGCACGGGCAGTCGATGCAAGCTGTTGGCGCAGGCGGCTCAACCAGAAACAGGAGAGGTTGACTCGCAAGGAACAGGAGCAGCTGAAGTGGGAGAGCAGATACAAAATCAGTGTCAATGAGGATGCCGAAGTCCGGCATTGCACCACCTGGCAAGAGTACAAGGCACTTCTGAGAGAGAGGAGTGGTCGGGAAGATCTCTGCCTGGAGACAGTCACCCCACTTTTGAAACCAAGCCAAGGACTTTCCACAGGTAGCGTGGCTTCTGAAAAAGAGAGAAAGGTCTGCTTTGTTCTCTGAAGAAGGAGGCACATGCCCTTGTTGAAGGTGATGGGTATTTCCGAATGCCAGAATAGCTGGCTTGGTGGCAGAGGCATGTTTTATGAAGACCCTAATCCAAACTTCTTCTCTCTCCTTCCCTCTAGCTGACATCCTTCAACAGATCAGTGTTTTCCAACCCTCACACTTATTGGAGGAAGCATTTCAGTAAGTATCAAACCAGAAAATGAGCTAAATGCTTTTAATCTCTCCCAGTAATTGCAGGTATGAGCCACAGTCATATTGAGCAGGATGCAGAACCTGTAGCCCTCTATAACACCCTGTTAGCTAGAGCTCTGGCAGTTCAGGCTTAACAACTTCTGGAGGCTCATAGGCTCTTCTCATATAGTATATACCTGGGATGTTGACTTCAAAGCATTACTAATCGTTAGGGCTGTTTACCCTAAGAAAATGTTCTGGAAATAGTGGTTCTGCCCCTATATGAGTGTGACATCTCTCTGCTATTCATTAAAGCAGCATTTTTCAGGGTTGCACAGGATCCCGAAGAATCCAGCTGCTTTAATGAGTAGCAGCAATGTGCTGTGTTCATGTGTGATCCAAAGGACTTCTTCCAAGTCATTTTCCCAGCATGCATAGCACTATACAAATTGTACTGCATGTCAGAAGCGTTACTTGAAAGGCCAGCACTTAACCTTAAGTCCCCTATGCCTCTGGGCAGTGCAAGTGACCCAACAATGCCAACCAATTTTGAAAGTGTTTCATCCAGTGCACCACAATAACAACAACAACAATAACAACAACAACAACAATAATAATAATAATAAAGTTGGAAGGGACCTTGGAGGTCATCTAGTCCAACCCCCTGCTCAGGCAGGAAACCCTATACCATTTCGGACAAATGGCTGTCCAGTCTCTTCTTAAAAACTTCCAGTGTTGGAGCATTCACCACTTCTGGAGGCAGGTTGTTCCACTGGTTAAATGTACCTTGTCTTCTAAAGTGTTAATTGTTAAATTGCAGTACTTTTAACTAAATGCCGATAAAAGTAAATAAGTATCAGATTCAAATATGCATACTTTGCTGTCCAGACTTTGCATTCTCCAGATACGTTGGAGCAGAATTGCCATTGTCCCCAAGCAAATAAGAAGAATATGAAATTGAGGAAGTCTTGCTTTAATTTTTTTCAGCATATAATAGTTTCTAGGAAATCCTCTTGCCCTTAGGCTATAAGTGATAGAGATACAGTACCTGGAATCTTAAAATGTTATCTCACTGAGTTTTGGTCTTTCTCTTAATGCAAATGCTTTCCAGTTTAAGGAAGCAGTTTGGTCTTTACTGTAATTACATGCCTGGGAAGTGAAGTTGAAGATCATGTTACATTAGTCATTCAGTGTACAATTGCTATCTGGTTGGGGGTTTTTTGGGACATTACAACAAGCTCATGGGATCCTCTGTATTGCAAACATTGAGTGTTTGTGGAGAAGGGATATAATTTTTTCCACCATCTGCTCCACTGCTTGCTATATAATTCCACTCTTCAGAAACCATTTTAAAATGTCAGTCAGATATGCCATCCTGCTACTTTCTTTTCTTTGCCAACATGTTCGTGTTCAGTATGGATCATCCAACTGCCTTCAGGGGTCATGTTTTAATGGATGAGGTCTTAAAGCAACATTTTGAGGAATCTGACAGCTGTGGCAATTTGTTTATTATTGTGAATTTATATGCTGCCCCAGTAAGTGACTTTAGACAGCTTGCGTCATAGGGTAAAACATCTGGTAAATAACTGTTCAAAACAAAGCAAATACAACTGAAAGTATACACAGCAAAGGAATGAACCAATTCACCATCAAACTACCCTCAAGGAGCAAGCGTTTTCATCCAACCCAGTCCTAACAAAAGGATTTTTACAGGGTTGACCCCAGTAATGGAAAGCTGAATTATTTGGGGAAGTTCTGGTAAGGATTTCTTATGAAGTATGAAAAGTATGTATGAAAAAACCAGCATACAACCTATGCCAGGGGTGTCAAACTGCCAGCCCGCGGGCTGGACACATCATCCCAAAACCGCACCCACCCCATTGCCAGCAATGGAGAAAAAGCTCCGATACGTCGCACGACATCACGTGACGTCGCAAGTTTGACATGCCTGACCTATGCTATAGTTTTCATGTGCTTTCTGGCTTAAATAGTGAGATGTTGTGCCACCAATTTTCAGCATTAACTGTTTTGAGACTCCCGCGGTTGCTAAAAGTATAGGGAGAATGCTCGTTATAATTCCTGCTCGGAATTGCTATACCTGAACTTTTTTTTTTCTTTCTCCTCCTTTGGTATATCAAAGAACATCTGAGTTTTTAAACTAATGATTAACCTCCACAGATTACAGAATGATTCATCAGAGCTAAAAATAGATTTTGATGTGTATCCTGCTGATGGAGCTTCAACTTTTAAAAAGAATGATCCTGGGAAGCCTTATGTCCGGATGTATGTTCAAAGGTACTACGTGCTTATAATCTAATCTAAATCTGTTATAGATTTTGCTCATGTGTTTACATGGCTTGTCCTGTTTGGATTGATGGGAAGAGAGGTAGCAGTTGTCCTGTGTGTGGCACGCCTATTGAGGTAGTTGTATGGCTGCCCAAACAGATTTAGGATTTCGGATCCCAATCCATCCTGAAACTTATTGGACCTAAGTACTGGCTGTTATTGTAGCTCTTGCTCTCACCATGGGGAACCTGAAACTCTTTTTTAAAAAAATAAATAGATCTCTGTTTCATTGGAACAACAGTGTTCTCCCCAGATACAGTAATACTTTTTATGCTGTGACTCTTTAAAACAGGGGTGTCAAATTCAATTTCATTGAGGGCTGCATCAGCATTGCGGTTGTCCTTGGGTGGGTGTGGCCAGAGTGGGTGCAGCCTACTGGGTGGGCGTGGATGGGGTGGGTGTGGCCTACTGGGTGGGTTGGCCAGTTCTACATCATTCGCGTCAAGGGTGCCTGTGGGGGACTGGGCAGGAGTGGGACATCTGAGGGTCTCTGGCAGAAGGGGGTGGGACCGGGGCAAATGCCAAGATGACCACCACAAAATTATACATTGGCTCCCAGCTGGCCTGGGCCAGGGCCAAGGCAGCAGGGGCTGTTCCCTCACTGTTTCCAGGATGGCTTTGCGGGCCACATGAAACCACTTCGCGGGCCACATCCGGCCCCCGGGCCTTGTGTTTGACATGTCTGCTTTAAAATGTATTATCAAATAGAAAAAAAAGTTGGATTGTTTTTCTTTTCTTTTCTTTTTTCAGTTTTGACGAGCAGGTCCCATCTCTGAAGATTGTCAAGCAATTATCTTATCAAAGTGGAGATGTTCCAGTGGTGTTTGCTCTAGTTGACAATGGAAACCTCTCTTTCTTTTCTTTTAAGGAGTTCAAATTGCCAATTGATATTTATCCCTGATACTGATGGTATCATTTGGAAAAGCTGTTTTATAAATGGGTATGTTGAAACAAAAGATTACTCAGGGTTTGAAATTATTCAGTAGGATATCATCCAGAGTTCTGACTAATAGTACTGTGTTGCGAGAGGACACACATTCTATATAACAAGAGTCTAAAAAGAAAAAAAACAACTGTTCCAACAAAATCTCTTCTGATTAGAAACACAATTATTTTATTCTTTTAATCCACAAATTCTCTGTTTTTAGTTTGCTATTACCTAAGCTAACCTTTCTGCCAATCTTTCTGGAACAATTTACGAATTTGAGCCTAGGCAGAGTCCCAAAATATATTCTGGCATCAGCTGAATCTAAAAGTTGGAAGCTACTTTCATGATTCACCAAATTGCAAAGACGAAAATAAATATTTTTCTTAGTAATCTTCAGTTCCAGACCCAAACATGGAACATATGAGAATAGCTGGATATGTAGGTCATTTGTTACTTTTTCTACAAGAAAATTTGGAGGCTACCGAATGCATAATTTGTACAGAATCAATGGAATTATATCAATACTTAATTTCTATTTGCAGCTCTAAGAGATTTATCTAATTTACTTATTATTTGGTTAGTGGAAGTCCATGGACTGCTTTTGCTTATTAGCATCTCTTCTAGATACAATTTAAGAGGGTTCATATCACTAAGTTTATTTTACATTCTTGGCTGCTATATTTTTTTTCGGCAGATCCTGACATTCTCTCCTTACTATGAAATTCCAAGGCAGTTGAACCTTGCACTGAATATTTTCTTGTTTACGAAAATGAGGATTTTTACATAGAAATTGCAGAAAAATTGTTTTGAGTTTTCAATTACTTCAGTTTGGAAGCAAAAGCAATAAAATTTGTATTAAAAGATTTCATGTACAGTAACATCCTTTCTTGGCAAAATGATGTATGCAATACATGTATAGAAATATACATTTGTAAATATTTATGGTGGTTATAATCTCTCCGAGTCCTAGAGAAGCAACAAATATGAACATTTTAAAAAATGCCCATCACCAAAGAGCAAAACTGTTCATATTAGCACTATTAACAATCAACTGGAACCAAATACTCATTGAAACACGTCTTTGAGCTGTTTCTGAAAAACGGGAGTTGCACATTCTTCTGGGCAGGAGGCTATTTTTCAGAGGGTGGGGGTTATCAGAGAAGAATCGTATCTCATGTACTTTGTTTTAGTAGACCCTCTGGACCAGACACCTGAACTGGCTCTGGCAAGGTGTTGTGAGATATAGCTAAGTTCTGCAGTGTAGGTCAGGGGTCGGCAATCAAAAAGCCACTTGGACCCGTTTCCCAGATAAAACACTGGGAGCCGCAAAACTTGTGTGCATGTGCATGCACACGTGAGGGGGGGAGCTTGATTGAAGAGTTTAATTAAAAAGAAAGGCTGCTGTGCATGAGTTCCCTCCCTCCCTCCCTCCTTCTCCCTCTCTTTGTCTCTCTCCCTTTCTCCGATCTGCTCACCTGGCAAGCTGGCTTCACGCTGTTCTCTGACAAGGTGACACACATTCTTATTGGGCTGGCTCTCTCCTGCCCTTGGTCTGCCAGTCCTCTTCCCCCACTCAGTGTGTGTATGTGTGTGTGTGTGAGAGAGAGAGAGCTCCTGCTTCTTGCTTCCTGCTGAGACGTCGCAAAAGCAGGAGCCCCGCCCAATAAGCTTGTCAGCTTGTCCGAGAACAGCATGAGGCCACTCTTTTTTACACATACACACACACACACACACACAGAGAGAGAGAGAGAGAGAGAGAGAAGCGCAAATGCCTCTCTCTGTCTCTCTCTCTGCAAATGGCAGAGGAGGCTGGGAGCCGCAGAAGAAGGCTCAAAGAGCCACATGCGGCTCTGGAGCCGTGGGTTGCCGACCCGTCGTGTAGGTCAGGGCTTTTCAACCAGTGGTACGGGTACCACCTGTGGTACATTGGCACCTGGCAGGTGGTACGCGAACATCCTAGAAAAGTAGCGTGGAAGGGGAATGAGCTGAACCGGTGGCAGCACCGCACAAGCCTGAGCGAGAGATGGCTGGAGCTGCAGGGCTGTCAGGGCTCAGCGGAAGTGCCAGGATCAGTGCCACTTTCCAGCTGATCGGTGCTTCTTTGGGGCTGTCAGGGCTCAGCGGAAGCGCCAGGATCAGTGCCAGGCTCCAGCTGGAGCTCAGCGCTGATCCTGGCACTTCTGCTGAGCCCAGAAGAAGCGCCGATCAGCTGGAATGCTGCAGCATCTCCAGGGTCTTGTGGTTTACATTCAGATGCTTGGCAACTGATTCATATTTATGACGGTCACAGTGTCCCAGGGTCATGTGAAGTGACCAAAACCTGCTGCAACCACCCAGCAGATGGGGGGAATAAAAACTAAACACCCCACCCCCACCCCCACTGCCAATCCTCAACAGAAATGCTCACAACAATGAAAACCTCGGACAGGAGGAAGAACGCTGCCAGGTGGGCAGACAGGTGTCTTGCTCGGCTGTGGGTTGGGGGGCACTTTTTTCAGTGCCATTGTAACTTCAAACAGTCACTAAGCGAACTGTTGTAAGTCGAGGACTACCTGTACTTTATCACTTTTTTCCTTTTGGGGGGGGTCATCAAGTTTTTGACACCTTGCTAGGCAACTGGTGGTACTCGGATATTGCCATATCCTAAAAGTGGTACAATGAGTGAAAAGGTTGAAAAGCCCTGGTGTAGGTCTTTAAATAAAACAACCAGTACTTTGAATTTCACTGGAAATCTTGGTGACCAATGCAATGAATTTAATATAGGTATAATTCTACACTGCCGGAATTGTCCCACTAAGACTCCATCTGCTGCATACTGTGCCAGCCAGAGCTGCTGTGTCTTCTTCAAAGGAAATTCCATGCAGAATTGAAATTATAGTCATCCAGTTGGGTGGTGATCAGAGCATGGATTACTGATATAGGGCATATGTACCTTGAGACTTTCTTCTTTGGTGGTGGTTTATAATTGCTACTGTCAGCAATTGTAACAAATTTTCTATAGTTATGATAATAAGCACTGCATATTTGTCAGAGACAAAATGGCCCCATGTCAATCAAGCGTTAGGAGCCTCCTGATGCATTTGCATGAGTTTGAATGACTAGAAGAAAGCCATCGTGCATACAGCTCTCGGATTGGCTTCTACATAAAAAGGATCTGCACCGACATCGTCTCGTGTCTTGTGGAAGCCAATATTTAAAGGCTTGTCTTCCGTAAACAGTTGCTCTCTGACATTCTGCAAGAAACCCCCTCAGTTGGATGGTGTGGACTGGAGATGGGATTTAGGTTGCCTTCATGTGGAGTTGCTCCAGATTTGAGAATACCTACTTAGAGCTAGCAGATAATATAGTAGATATTTGGGTACTCTTGATTTGTAGAGATAGTGGTTAAATTTTGAAGTGTATCAATTCATTGTGATTTTGTGTGTGCGCGCATTCACCAGTAGTAGAGAGCACAAATGATTAGCATCAGCTTTTCATTTTTACGTAGGAATAGGGCCCTATAAGAGGTGGAGGCTGTAGGCCTGCCTTAGAAACCTTTTTGTTCCGCTCCAATTAACTTACATGTGAAGAGGAATACAATACTTTTTTCTACAGTTAATTGTTTTCCAGCCTAACTTGCTGTTGTATTTGGTCTTGAATCAGTGTTTGTGTATATCTGCCTTAATGAAAGAACACAAGACAAAAGCAGAGAATGACTTTTGGATTCCTGAGCAATGGTTCCTGAACAAACTCTTCATAGCCTTGCATTCCAATCCATAGATTCTTCTCTCTGAATAAAAAATGGCGTCAAGGCTGTGGAATGAAAGGTAAAATAAATTTGACAAATGCTAGCAAAAATCAAATCCTTACATGTGGCTGAATGGCATCTTGGCTATAGTTTAAACCAACCAAAGCTGGTTGAGAAATCCTGAGAATTGAGATCCACAACTCTTCAAATTGCCAATGTTGAAAAATACTGGTTTAAACTGTTCTAAGATGCTTTGGTGTTTGTAGGGACATATATAACTATAATAAGTAGGAGCAAGATTGTATAGCTGTGACATCAAGGGTGAGGTATGCCAGACTAAAATGTGGTTGGCTAGATTGTTCAGGATACTGTATTGCACAAACCTAGCCAGTATAGTTAGTTGCAATGAGTCATGCGAATCTTGGCAATGAGTTAATTCAAAACAGGTAGTCCTCGACTTACCAACATTCATTTAGTGACCATTCAAAGTTATAACATTGAAAAATGTGACTTATGACCATTTTGCACATTTACAATCATTGTGACATCCTCAAGGTCATGTGATCAAAAGGCAGATGCTTGGCAAATGACTCATTTATGATGGCTGCAGTGTCCTGGGGTCATGTAATCACCCTTTGCGACTTTGTGACAAGCAACGTCAATGGGGAAGCCAGATTTACTTAACAACCATGTTACTAACTTAACACCCACACTGATTCACCTAACACCTATGACAAGAGGTGTAAAATGGGACAAAACTCACTTTAACAAATGTCTCACTTAGCAACAGAAATTTTGGGCTCACTTGTGGTCGTATGTCGAGGAGTACCTATACAGAATCCTGAGAGTATGAACTTTAAAACTGAAAAGATAGGTAATAGAAGATTTATTCAGCCTATTGCCTTCCAGATGGCTTGGAGAGCATCCAGTTGGAGATACTTATTTTTAGAGGTGAGATCATGATGTGCTAAAAAAAGACCAACAGGGAGAATGGACAGGATGATTAACATGTAGCAAATGTCTGTAGCTCTTGAGGTAGGTATAGCTTTATACATTCAGGTAGTCCTCAAGTTATGACCAGTTGCTGAGTGACTGTTGGAAGTTCTGATGGACTTACTTGGTGCAGTACTTACAATCCAGACTCAAAGTTCTGATAGTCACCCCTTTCCCAGCAGTCACACGATCAGACTTTTGGCACTTGGCACCTGGGCCCAGTCAGCTGATCGATACAAGTTTTTCTGAAAATCAACCTTGCCCATAGCACTGTGTTTGTTTAACAACCACTGCAAAAAAGGTCATAAAGTGAGGTCAGTCACATGACTGACCTGCTTTACAACTTTCATGAGTTATAACTGTTGGGCAGGCTACATTATGATCGTACCTTGAGGGCTACCTATATCTATTTAATCACATAGGCATCTATAAAATTCCAGCCCTATTAATCACCTAGGACTTGTTCCCATGCAAGGAGTAGAGAGCTGCCGACAAAATTGTCATTTTTACCTATGAATTGTTCCCCAAAGCCTTATTTAGCAGTTCGTTTTCAGAATAACATAATGAAAAAAAGAGAGAACTTGTTTTTTTGCGCTTGAATATTTATGCTTTCTTACTTTTCAAAAATAATCTTGAGTTGATCAGGGATTGGCTTCTTGACAACTGAGTAAGAAAATGCAGAATTATCTTTATACAGGTAGTCCTTGATTTACAACCACAATTGAGCCCAAAATTTCTGTTGCTAAGCAAAGCAGTTGTTAAGTGAGTTTTACCCCATTTTGTGATCTTCTTTGCCACAGTTGTTAAGAGAATCACTGCAGTTGTTCAGCCATTAAGTGAATCTGGCTTTCTTCATTGACTTGGCTTGTTGGAAGCCAGCTGGTTAGGTTAGAAGTGGTGATCATTGGCCCGGAACCCGAAACTCTCATAAACACAGGCCCATTGCCAAGCGCGGGAATTTTGATCACATGACCATGGAGATGCTACAAGGGTCATAAGGGTGAAAAATGGGTCATAAAACACTTTTTTCAGTGCCATTGTAACTTTGTTAAGCGGAACAGCTTTAAGTAAATTTTGCCCCGTTTTACAACCTTTCTTGCCACAGTTATTAAGCAAATCATCACTGCAGTTGTTAAGTTAGTAACACGGTTGTTAAGTGAATCTGGCTTCCCCACTGATTTTGCTTGTCAGAAGATCGCAAAAGTGATCACATGACCTCAGGACAGTGCAAACATCATAAATACAAGCCAGTTGCCAAGAGTCCAAATTTTGATCATGTGACCATAAGGCTGCTGCAACCGTCATAAGGGTTAAAAATGGTCCTAAGTCGCTTTTTTTAGTGCTGCTGTAAGTTTGAATAGTCACCAAGTAAACTGTTATAATTTGAAGACTACCTGTATATTGTGCAATTTGTTGCAGCCAGTCCAGCAGGATTTACTTACATCATGATGGCTTATAAATCTGAATTTGTTATTGTCAATTTGGTGACAGAATGACTGCTCTGAGGCAGTTTGTATTCCTTGAAGCACAAAAACTACATATTGATGAAAGCAAGAAAATAATTTATTTTGCAATGCTGGACTTTCCAGTTGGATACTACGTAATCATATATTCCATACTGTAGTGTCACAAAAAGGTAAATGAGGTAGTAATTTGGGCCAGTTTCAGTCTTTTCTAATCAAGCAAAAATGTTTGTTGAAAAACCACCAGCAAAAGAAAAAGACAGGCAATTCCCAGGGATTAAATTCAACTCACTACTAATATTAAGCCGATACTAAATGTTTACAAAATACTAAATGTTTGCTCATTTTTCTTTTCATGCATTTCTAGTGTCTTCATGGAGCACAATTCAACTTCTAGTCTTTATGGCATTAGGGCATAGTGATTGGCTGATTAGCTTTGCATAATTGAAAAAAATCAGCAAATCCAGCTTGTTAACTTGAGGACCTCGTGGCAGTGTGACAGAATGCAATTAATATTGCTGGTTTCTGGGCAAGATCTATTTAATTGTACATATTTTAATCTTGTATTTTATATTTTAAATTTTATGTCATATAGTATGCCTTGTTTTAATTGTGATGCTTCTGACACAAATAAACAGCAATACTTTATGTCAGGTGCCGGATGGTTTGCTTTGTATTGTAAATTTCCGCATAAGGAATGAGAACAATGAGTGTGATTACATACTGTAATGCAAAACTAGAAATAGTAACATTAGAAAATACTGTTTAAAATATAGAACACAGTATTCAGAATGTTACTGCATGACTACTAATCACATTTTTTAAAAAAAAAAAAAACAGTCACAACTCCTAGGCATTGATTTAAAGCAGGGGTCCCCAACCCCCGGTCCGTGGACCTGCACCGGTCCGCAGCATGCCAGCAAGCGGTCCGCACAAACAAGCAAAGCTCCGTCCTTGGGATGCTGGCAGTATTGAAAATTGCACCCCCTCTGGTCTGCGGAAAAAACCTTTCTCCATGGCACCAGTCCCTGGTACCCAAAAGGTTGGGGACCTCTGATTTAAAGGAATACTGTCTTCATTTTTGAAGACTTGGAGCCTGGCCCTAAACATAGCAATCTAGTTCTTTCTTCTCACTGGATAAAGCTATACTTTTAAAAATCAGAAATATTGATGAAGCAGTTTAATGTAGTGCTGAAAGAGCTGGCCTACAAACCACAACTTTAGGCCTTCCTTAGGAAGGAAGCTGGATGGGCGACCAGCTCCTTTCTCTTCCAGCCCATCTATGGGATTTTCACACACAGGAAAATAGGTAGGAGTATTATATATGTTCATCCCATACATTCTTCTATAGGCATACACACATGTGGGTAAAAAGCTAATAGCCATAGCTCACTATTTTGCCATATATGGAAAATAACCATGGCTTGTAAATGGAAATAGACACATTAATTCAAGGAAACGTTAAGGACCATCAATTCTATCATGATGTGCTTACCACGAGTGGCCAGGAAGAGCTCAATAAATCAATACTTATTGCCTTTAATTACACAGACGGGGAGAGGCAGAACATTAGCCAAAACTCAAAAGATGGGTGGGCTTAACTAAAGCTAAATTGAGAATGTGAATGAAAACCGTCAGTTTCAAGGAATAAAAACCCGACTTCACGCGTTTGCTACCACCGTACTTACAAGCCAAGAGGCAATGCATTTTTCGCCTCCGGAATCTACGGATGCTTGCTTCCAAATTGCGAGTCGGGATACATCCCGACTTCACCTGCGCTTGAAAGCCGCAGCCGGAGATCTGGATGGAAAGAAATGCAAGGTCTGCTTTTAGCAGTTCGTTCAAAGCTCGCAACGAACGAAAAAAAGCACAGCCGTGCGAACGCATCCTCGCATTCTAGAATCAGCCGTAAGTGACCTCACTGACTAAAGAGCCTCCCGGGCTGCGTTCCAGGGCCCTTTGTACCCGGCTGCTGCTACACCGTCTTCACCACCGGAAAAAGGTACGCCCAGAACGCGGCGGATATGGGGCGTGGCCAAGACTCATTACAAAAAGCCATTCAGAAACCAGATCGAATGTGGTCTTCTACTCGGCACTCTCGCCGTGATTTCCAACCCCCTCCGTGGCCGACCTTGATCTTTTCTATTGGTTGCAGACGAAGCGAGAACAAGGCTCGCTGCTTCCCGATTGGCCGGGATAGTAAAAGCGGTGAGGAAAATGAATTATTCACGAGCCGCGTCGGGGGGCGGGCGGGCGGGCGGAGGGGGCTTGAAAGAAAGGCGCCGGGCGAACCACGCCCCCGGTCTCATTTGCATAGGGGTGGGCACGCCCCTCCCGGAGGTATCCAGGAAGGAGAGGCGGCCGCGGCGGCGCGAGGAGGAGTTGTGGTTGCTTGCAGGGTAGGTGGCTCAGCGCGCGCGCGGCCTGGGGGGGGGGGG
>NW_015387591.1:544719-551152 GCF_001527695.2 Protobothrops mucrosquamatus
CTTGAAACTAGTTGTCTTACAGGTGGAGACTGTAGGCTAAAAAGCAAACAATGAGCTGCTCAGTATTTTGGGACGGGGGTGGGGGTTGATTTTCTCCTGTTACTACATGTTTTGAGGTGCTTCTTATAAGTACTGCCCAGATAATTCTTGCTTTCTGTTTCCCTTCCTTTGAGAATTAAGTGTTCTGCTCTTGGTGTAGAGAGGTCTGTATTTCATGGAACAAACATACCAAAGAAAAACAAGGAAACCTAAAAGGGGAAAAAAATGCCAGATCGGTGTGGAGATTGAGGTTTTAATGCAAGCAATCTAGGTCGAGGCAAAGTATTGTGTCTTGGGGCCAATACAGATATTTTTTAAATGAGTCTTGTACATGTATGATAAAGTTTTCTTAAGTTGAATATTATATATATGCCACCTTGAGTTGTACAAAAATAAAGGTGGAATATAAATCTAATAGTAATATAAAGTTGTCCCATTATTGCCAAGCAGATCACACTGCATTCAACTGTAGTGTGATCTGTTAGGTTTTGTTGTTGTTAGTTGCAAAGTCATGTCCGACCCATCGCGACCCCATGGACAACGTTCCTCCAGGCCTTCCTGTCCTCTACCATCTTCTGGAGTCCATTTAAGTTCACGCCTACTGCTTCAGTGACTCCATCCAGCCACCTCATTCTCTGTCACCCCATTCTTCTATTGCCCTCAATCTTTCCCAGCATTAGGCTCTTCTCCAGTGAGTCCTTCCTTCTCATTAGGTGGCCAAAGTACTTGAGTTTCAGCTTCAGGATCTGGCCTTCTAAAGAGCAGTCGGGGTTGATCTCTTCTAGGACTGACTGGTTTGAATGCCTTGCAGTCCAGGGGACTCGCAGGAGTCTTCTCCAGCACCACAGTTCAGAGGCCTCAATTCTTTTGCGCTCAGCCTTTCTTATGGTCCAACTTTCACATCCATACATTGCAACTGAGAAAACCATGGCCTAGACCTGTGGTGGCGAACCTATGGCACGGAGCCCTCTCAGTGGGCACGCGCGCCGTCGCCCCAGTCCTAGGCCTTCAGCTGGGTTTTATAAAACCTTTTCGCTTTAGGCCTCCGCCACTGTGTGCAAAAAAAAAAAGGTTCAATCAATCAATTTCAACTTCTCGCGGGGAAAAAAAGATCTCACAAAGTTGGAATTGATTGAACTTTTTAGTCCCACCCAGTCTGCCGCCACGGCCACCCAACTGGCCACACTCACCCAATTGGCCAAACCCACCCGATGGACTATGCCCACCTGGCACCTGACAATACATAAGTGGGTTTTGGGTTGCAGTTTGGGCACTCGGTCTCTAAAAGGTTCGCCATCACTGGCCTAGACTATACTGTTAGGTTTACAGCTTAGTTTATTGAGTGAACCTAACCAATTATAACTGATTAAAAAAAAACCATGTTATACAGGTAATCCTCGACTTACAACAGTTCATTTAGTGACTGCTTAAAGTTATAACTGCATTGAAAAATTGTCTTATGGCTGTGTTTCACACTTAATGACCATTGCAGTATCCCCATAGTCACGTGATCAAAATTCGGATGCTTGGCAACTGACTCATATTTATGATTGTTGCAGTGTCCCAGGGTCATGTGATCACCTTTTGTGACCTTCCTACAAGAAAATTCAATGGGGAAGCCAGATTCACTTAACAATCATGTTACTAACTTAACAACTGCAATAATTAACTTAAAACAGGGGTCCCCAACCCCTGGTCCGTGGACCAGTACCGGGCTGTGGCATGCCAGCAACTGGTCCACACAAACAAGCAAAGCCCCATCTGCGGGATGCAGGCAGCATATAAAACCACGCATCCTCTGATCCGCAGAAAAACCTCTCTCCACAGAACCAGTCCCCAGTGCCCAAAAGGTTGGGAACCTCTGACTTAAAACTGTGGCACAAAAGATCCTAAAATGGGGAAAAATTCATTTAAGAAATGTTTCGCTTAGCAACAAAAATGTTAGCTCAATTGTTGTAAGTCAAGGACTACATGTAGCTGCATGGACCTAGCTGTGGAATTAGATAACTTTTGTTTAAGGATCTAGAATTGGATCAAATTTAGTCCTACTTGTGAAACTTTGCTTAAAGAGGCTTGACACAGTGAATGCTTCTGCCAATAAAGTTTAAGAGAAACTGAATCCCCTTTGTAGTCTTTGTCAATATAAACTAATAAAATTTCCCACTTAAAGAGATTGGTCTGTTGAATATCATCTTCTAAGCAAAATTTCCCACTTAAAGAGATTGGTCTGTTGAATATCATCTTCTAAGCAAATAAGATAATGAACATCAATTCTACCTGATCCCCTCCTTGCCAGGAGTCCCAGTGACCTGACAGTCTACATTTTTCAAAACCATAAAAGAGTAGCCAATGGCAACTTGGAAAATTAACTGCATTGTAAGCTGGGAAAAGTTGTCCTGGTTTTTTTTCCCAACCAAAGTGGGCTGATTTAGTAGATACTCGAACCCTTTGAAATACTCCAATTTATTTTTACATCAAACACAAAGATATTTATTTGCCATGGGACATTTAGCAGGTTTTTATTTCTACATTCAAACAATAGTGTATAGGCTTATATGGGTTTAATTCTTTTATCCCACCCTCTGCCTCTTTTTTGCAGACATTTTTCATAATGAAACAGGTATATTTGTTCTTACTTAAAACTCCCTTTTATATTTATTAAGAACTTGAGCCTATTCTTGCAGTTTCCTGTGATTAAACACTGATAAACATATTATATGCACACATTTGGATAATTTTGTTTTTATATGCAGATCAATAACACCTGAATGCAATGCTTAAAAATGAGTCCAGCCCACAGGGAATAGCTGTAGCAATTAGATTTATATACAGCTTCATAGTGCTTTATAACACTCTCTAAGTGGTTTACAGAGTCAGCATATTCCCTCCAACAATCTGAGTCCTCATTTTACAGACCTTGGAAGAATGGAAGGCTTGAGTCAACTTGAATTAGTAAACTTAAATGATAATATTTGGTTATTCTGCAGCTGGACTCTAGCACCCACACTATTTTAATAATATTCAGTTGGCAGTGATCCTCAGAGTATGTACTTTATAACTAGTGTGTTCATGGTTTTCCTTGGCAACATTAGATACTCTCAGATTACTGGACCCCCCCAAAGCAGTTATGGGACTACTTTATAGATAAATATATGTAGGGTATGGGTTACAGATTGCCCCTTCAGAGAGTTAAATTAGAAATGGTAATATCTCTTGACAACACACAGGATGAATGCTACTGTTTTATAAGTTTTTTAGTATTGAGAAGCTACTTATCCTATTCCAGTGGTGGCGAACCTATGGCACGCGTGCCAGAGGTGGCACTCAGCTGTCGCCCTAGCCCTGCCTCTCCCCATGGCCCCCTCCTCACCAGCAGCACCCCCGGAGGAGAGTCGCCCCCGGGCGCGCCCCACGCACAGCAGCGCAACCAGGCAGCAGGGACAAGACTCTGCCTTCACACCCCATCGTGTGCAGATGCTGGGCATGGGTGAAGGGCGTGGCCACTATGGCACTGCAGGACTGCCTGAGTGATCTGTGGCGGGCCGTGGAGGCAGTGGGTGGCCCTGCAGGCAGGCGGGGGCAGGCAGAGCAGGTGGGGGCAGGCAGGAGGGGTGGGGTGTTTTTTGGGCACTCGGTCTCTAAAAGGTTCGCCATCATTGTCCTATTCCTTTATGGACATTAATAAAAGTAGTATATTAATGGATAGCTTAACCAGTGGAAGCCATATGCCATTTCTGATTCAGTTGCACTGTGGAACTTTTGATCACAGAACAGTTTTCATACAGTAAGAAGGTGACAAAGTTTTCTATCTAGAATTGTGTCTGTATATAAATATTGCAAGATGTTCTATTTGAAAGATGTTTTTTTATTATAAATCCTGAGTGATTATTGATCATTATGTGTTTTTATCCTGATTTTCAAAAAGGAAAATGGTATGCTGCTTGGAGCTGGTTCTGTTTGGAGTGGCCACTAAGCCCTATAAATAAAAAAGTTAAAAGAAAAAAAAATACTATTTACCTTTGCTTGACACCAGCAAAGCTTATGTGTGACATTTGCTATTTAGAATAGAATTGAGCTGGAAGGTACCTTAGAGGTCTTCTAGTCCAGCCCCCTGCTCAAACAGGAGAACCTATACCATCTTAGACAAGTGACTGTCTAACCTCTTCTTAAAAACCTCCAGTGATGGAGTGCCCATGATTTCTGGAGGCAAGCTGTTCCACTGGTTAATTGTCCTCACTGTCAGGAAGTTTCTCCTTAATTCCAGGTTGCTTCTCTCTTTGATTTGTTTCCAACCATTGTTTCTTGTCCTGCCCTCTGGTGCTTTGGAGAATAACATGACCCCTTCTTCTTTGTGGCAGCCCCTCAGATACTGGAATACTGCTATCACCTATTTCTTCTTTTCTTTAGACTAGCCAAGCCCATTTTAGCTCTTCAGGTGGGATTAGCAAATAAATTAGCTATTTAATACTGTATAAATAACTATATATAGTACAGAAGTGAATGAAAATGGTAGTTTTCAGCATAAAATGAAACTGCTTTGCACTGGATAATAGATTTATGGCATAGTTTACCTGATAGCAAATGATTTACTATGGAATCATAATTTGAATCTAAATCTTTTCAGCCTTTGTTCAGTGGTAGTTTGAGAGTCTTGTTGTTTATTATATTCCTTGTTATCTTGTTATAAAACACTGTAGATACAGTTACAGTAGTTAATGTGTGAACATTATCATTATGCTTTGAAATCCATAATTTTTAATTAGCAAGTTAGATAACTGCAGTCACTGATTCAAATAAACTATGGTTGAAAAAAAGGTCTTAGTGATGTGTGAACCCCGACTATATACCCCAACACTTTAATTAAAGTGTTACTATTTGTGTTAATTCAGAGCTTCATAAATGTTAATATAATGTCTTGGACAATATTTTTCTTTCGTTAATTGCTTATTAGTAATATTCATCAGGGTTTCCATCTATAGGATACAGCCTGTGGATCTGTATATTTGGTAAGAAAGCTAACTTTGCAAATATGTTTGATTTACCATAGTTTTATAACATTCCAATTCTATATTTTTAAATGTCCTGAATTAGTTCAACACTTAATATTGTACTTTGCGGTATCATATTGAATCTTGGGCTTTAGTTTGTTTTCATCTTTATTACTTTGATCATTCTGATTTTTGACTGCCAATCAACTGTTCTGCTTTTTTTGTTCCACTTGCTGTATCATTTCTGTTCAGTTATTTTAAAATTTTAAGGGAATTAAGTCTCTAATAGGCTATAGAAATATGTAGAAGATTGTTTGGGTTTTGTTAATCATGAGGAATAATAACAGGTTCTCAAATCTCAATTTTACTGTAAAGCTTCATAAATTAATATTCTCTGCATATTTGAATGATTATCCATTTCAGTATTTTGTTATGTGAGGAACTTGAAATCAGGGTGGTAGTTTCTGAAATTTAAATGATTATTGTTTTTTAATGAGCATGATCTAGAAAAACTGGTTTGTGCATGTATAGCAGAAATGTTTCCTGGTATGTGTTGGGGGGGGGGATCTTTGGTTTTTCAAAATCCTAATCTTCCTTATTCAGAAGTAAAATTTCACCAAATTAGCTTCTATTTACTTCCTAGTAATTTGTATTATTTTCTATAATTGTGAAGAAGATTTGCATACACTACGTAACATGCTAACTGGTACTTTTCAGTTACATTTGGTGCTGCAATTCCTGGTGCTGAACATTAATTTCCAATATGTTGGTTTTAAACATGATTTTTTTCAGACTACTACAGAAAATGGTAACACTTTTTGTAAAGAATAATGACATCTTCATAAAGACAAACTTTTCAGAAAATTATATTAGGAGTCCTAGAATATTGCATTGGTTTCAAATAAGTGTAATAATATTCTGTTTTGAGTTCTATTTATAATTGACTTTATACTGAATTTAAACAGTATGTATTTCTTTAGGCTTTCATAAATCTGTATACTATTTAAGTCTGGGCTTTTAGTTAAAAATAAACATGTAACTGGGAGCTTGGCACAAAAAGCTTTCAGAAACTAAATAAATTTTAGTGCTGTAATTGCAGAGGTACTTTTAAATAAATTCACATTACCTTTCTCTTGCTTTATTATTTATATCCCGCTTTTATAAATTCAAGATGACAAACATGCAACAAAAACCCTGTGAGGGTTGGGCTGAAAGAGTGTGACTGGCTTAGAGTTACCCCACAGCCAGTGGTGGGATTCAAATATGTGAACAACCGGTTCTCTGTGTGGATGCCGCTTCCGGAAGTCCATTCTGGGCCTGGGCAACAAAAAATTAGCTACCGGTTCTGCCGAAGTGGTGCAAACCGGCTGAATCCCACCACTGACCACAGCTTTGATGTCACAATC
>NW_015387592.1:0-9842 GCF_001527695.2 Protobothrops mucrosquamatus
CTGCCCGATAGCATCTCTGCTGTGTAGGTTCCTGACTGAACAGGATCAGGGCATTTTTCAGAGTCACTTTTTACTTAGCTTTACAGCAAAATGTTGATAAAATCAGATTTGGTTTGGTTAGCTTACAGGAGATCACAATTTTTAAAAGTCAGGGTACATATTAATACAATAAATCTAGCACTCCAGAATCAAATTATACACCAGATAAAAAAATCTTTTTTTTTTGTTTGCAAAAATTGCAGGATAATTTTTAGATGTTTCTTCTACTGTATTGTTGTAGACACAGTTATTATAATGAATAAAACTAAAGGACTAGAAATGTTCTTTCCTAGACTACTTTTTATTATGATAGAATATCTCAAATGCCATGTGGATAATTTTGGTTTATGACACACGGTCCTCATTACTTATTCTAACATTTGCAATAAAGCCAATGAAATTTACTGTATTTTCAATAGTAGAGATGCCTTTTTATTTTGACATTGCATTGAAACAACATACCTTAGATTAAAATTAAACCCTTGTTTTCATACATATGCAAAAATAGTTCATTATTAATATAAAATTTCACATTGTTTGAATGACTCTCTGCAATTTATAGTCTTCAATATTGTGTGTGTGTGTGTGTGTGTGTGTGTGTGTTTGTATTTAGAGGGGATTGGCCTTTAAAAGGGCACAGCATAATTGCAACGAAAGAAGTAATAAATAAATAAATTTAACAATGAGTACCTATTCCCCTGAAAACAAACCCCGAGGGATTGCAATCAAGAGGGTTTCTTTTTGGATATTCTCTCATTTATCCTGGATCAGTTCCCAGATCAGATGAAGGTTGTATTCATAGAATATGACATGGGGCTATAACTACCTTGCCTTCCAAGTTTCTTTCTTTCTTTCTTTCTTTCTTTCTTTCTTTCTTTCTTTCTTTCTTTCTCTTTCTCTTTCTCTTTCTCTTTCTCTTTCTTTCTTTCTTTTTCTTTCTTTCATCTATCTATCTATCTATCTATCTATCTATCTATCTATCTATCTATCTATCTATCTATCTATCTATCTATCTATCTATATCCTGGAACACAAGGTAGTTATACCATGTCATATTCTACACACATACACATGCATATATATATATAAAACATAAAAACATAAAAAAATAGGACAAACACATAAAGGATTTTAAAAAATGTAAACAAGAAAGAAAAAAGGTGCAGAAAAAGACAACTAAAAGAAATAGAAAGAAGCTCCTGTTTTTTTCTGCAGCAAATAGAATTACAATCTTTTCTAATCACCCACACCACAAATAATGAGACCATTTTTTTCCTATGGTGTTATCTTTACAATGGCTGAGTTTGCTTAACAACCACCACAGAAAAATATCACAGAATTGGGTCAGTCAAATGATGACCCACTTACATCCAGCACAACTTCCAACCTTAATTTTGGTCTCAGTTATGATTGTGAGGATTCTGTGGAAAGCCTGATTGGGAAATTGTCATTTTATCTATTCAATTTCCTTCATAAACTCAAATATACCGTAGAATGTGTACCAAGTTGTACTATGTGATTGGTGTCAGTGTGCATTCAAGGCACAGCAATTAAATTGCCTTGAATTTCATGCCTAAAAAATAATTCTGCATATTTCAAACACAAAAATGATCCCCGAAAGAATCAACATTCTGCTTTTATAAGCTAAATGTTAAGTGAAACCTGCACTTTCATTCTCCTGATCCAGCCCCAAGGCCTGCCTATACTGAGTATTGATTCAGTTAAAAGGCTCCTTAGAGAAATAAGAGTATTAAAGCCACAAGTAATTACATAGTTTTGCATGGTTGGTTATTTCAGGTTATCCTGAAACATGGAGTTTCAAAATAGGACATCCCAGTTCCTACTTTCTCATTGTTTGGATGAATTAAAGACTATATTAATCCACAAAAAGTTGTAGAATGTTGGGGTGGTGGTGGAATATCCATGTTTCTTTGTTTCAATTTTGAATGTAAAATCTGTCACAACTGATTTCCCAAATTATCTTCTAGTTTTAACTCTTGACTATAAAAACGATAAAAATATAATATTGTAAGCAAAATAAAATCCCTTCAATATGAATGTATTTCTGTCAAATAAAATCTTCAGATAACATAGTAAGGTATTTCTTTCTTATGAAAACAATCAATCTCAACATTTTACAATGCAGGTGAGCAAAAATGATTGCAAGTACCCCCTCCATTTTTAGGACTAAGAGACAAGGCCTTTAGAAACCCTTGTATAGTTGTGTGAATTGTTCTATGTGCCCACTAGAAACTCTATGTGCATTCTTCATACCACATTCCCTGAACCTAAGATCCTTGACATGTGTTAGCCTACACATCCCAGAACTCTCAGCTACATAGCCAAGGCTGTTTTAAATTACATATCTATAAAGGCCTCATCCCATGATAAAGGCTCACATAGAGGGAACTGAGAGATTCATCTACTATGAGAGCCCAGAAAGAATGAGAACAGTTGTTTTGCAACATCCTGCTATTTTAACATTAATTTTAGCAATTATGTCATTCCTCTACGGCTGCAAGTACCACTCCTTCACTTGGAAGAAAACAGTAAGGCTTTTTTCTATGTAAATGCTGATCAGGATACGTGTCACTAATTTCAAAATGTTCTATGCCTACATAGGTAAAACAAACCATTGTGTCTCGCTCTCCCCATCTCCATTTAAAATAGACAAATGTTAGCCAGATATAATGTTGGATTTCTGTTTTGGAACAAAGCTGTATGTAGCTCTTAGACTCTTCCATCCCCCACTCCTCCTTTTTATCTACACTCTTTATTTTTCTACTTCAGATGAACACTATATCACCTTATGTAGTTCGCCTCTGTATAATTCATTTAATTAACAAAACTGACCACTATACATTTTGCAATGAAAATGAATTATTAGAAAATCATCCCTAATTTTCTCTCAGAAAGATATAACTTCCCCCCAAGCATTAAGGAAACCAATAAATCTTGTCCTGTCTCTTTTTGGGCGAATGTAATTCATGAGCTGCTTGGGAAGATTAACACACTGAATGGATGAAACAGCTTTTTCTTCTTGGTCTTCATTCCTGCTGTAAGATCCGTTTAACTGAGAAAACAGTTAATGTGGGCAGAGGCAGTTTTGAGCAGAAAATGCAGGCAATCTAAGAAGGATAGTTTGATCATAAAATTGACATTTACTGATCAGGCATTGGAAAAATACCCTATAGAGCATTCTTGCCTCCTACATTTCCATAATAGCTACATAGGCATTGCAAGTACAGGATATCAGACTCTGATTTACATTAGTGAAGTTAACATACTGGAATATAAATCACATTACTACTTAGTATGGCTGTGCAAATCTTCAAAGGTACAAGCAAAGCAACCTTTAAAAATATGTTTTATGAATCAATGACACTCTTTCACTTCTAAGAGCAGGGAAAGGACCACAGCGCTCTGCTATCTTTACTGCTATCTCCTGCAGCCTGAAGCCCCTTCTGGCAATTGCAAGGGGCTGGAAATGACACCTGGAAGGGACAATGTTGATGAAGAAGACTCATCCCAATTTGCAAGTTATTGAGTTACATAATATATATTATTTTAAAATGTAGATGGAAGACAGGGCTTCTCGGGAATCCATGTCAGTGGAGTGTACATACGTTCAAAACAAGGTTTTTACTGGAGGATATAACACATTAGCAAGAAAATGCTGAGATGTAATGATGCATAATTTGAATCTTAGGAGTTGTTATCATAAAGATCCTGTCTAGGCCTGAAGAATTAGGACCACACATTAAGTTCCAGAACATTTATTGTTCATGTCATGCCTATACACAAGAATGTAACCAACTAACGGTCAGCACTAAACTGGTGCTAAATAAGAATCAATGGAATTCAAGGGGAGATGGACTTGTATCACTTGTGGCCATGTAACAACTCCAGGCTGATTCCTTTCTTGAACCCACCCCTAGGCTAATAATAACAATAAAGTTGGAAGGGACCTTGGAGGTCATTTAGACCAACCACCTGCTCAGGCAGGAAACCCTATACCATTTCAGAGACTGTCCAGTCTCTTCTTAAAAACTTCCAGTGTTGGAGCATTCACAGCTTCTGGAGGCAGGTTGTTCCACTGATTAATTGTTCTAACTGTCAGGAAGTTTCTCCTTAGTTCTGGGTTGCTTCTCTCCTTGATTAGTTTCCATCTGTTGCTTCTTGTCCTGCCTTCAGGGGCTTTGGAGAATAGCTTGACTCCCTCTTCTTTGTGGCAGCCCCTGAGATATTGAAACACTGCTATCATGTCCCACCTCGTCCTTCTCTTCATTAAACTAGACATACCCAATTCCAGCAACCGTTCCTTATATGCTTTAGCCTCCAGTCCCCTAATCATCTTTGTTGCTCTTGTCTTCTTTGTGGCTCTGCCTCTTCTTCTCCTGCAGACCCAGGAAATGAAAGAAAACAACAACAAACGGTTGTAATATTGCCTTATGAAACATTTTTAACCATAGATACATGCCAGGTGAAAATAAATCAAGCATTCTCCATCAGTGACTTAGCTTGCCTTAGGAGGCAGAAAAGGCATTGCACTACAAGTACAATACCATTACTTCTGGCCCTTTACAGCTGTGCCCCATGTTCTTATCCATCTCTGCACAGTAATGAAAAACATTCAGGGTTCATTCTGCATTCATGTTGGGCAGTTGTACAATTTGTTTCACAACCAAAAGTTGACAGAACAAATCCAAAACAACTCGGTATGCATGTTTACATGAAAAGCTATTGGCATCAACAGAGCATTTGAAGGTGGGTTGGAAGTCCCTTATGCTTTTTGTAACATTTTCAAATTCATTGCTGTCTCCAGGATGACAGGAAATTCAGGTCTGCCTCCCTTTGGGAGATCTTTATTCACAGACAAGTCAAAAACCCTTGACAAAAGGAAACCAAGGGAACTTGTTGACCTTTTAGCTGCCTGTCTAACATCAGTGCAAGTATTGCTCTGTGATAAAATGAGAAATTCAATTTAAGGGGAAATTTAGCAGGCATTTGAGTAGGCTCTCATATTATTTTGTTTCCAGGCCTGTCTTTCAAAAGAGAAAATAAATGTAAATAAATAAAACTATGGTGTCTTTCATACCTAGCCTTGAAGATCAAAGCAAGCAGAGCTGTTATTAAGGGATAATTCCTTTTCGGCACATCCTGCCTTTCTCTATGTCATCTGTGTTTATTGCTGATCAAATTGTCCCAAAGAAAAGATTAAAAAGATGTTTCCATTTGCTAAAATGATGTATTTATTTGTTAAATAAAGTACCACTAAAGTGATCCATCAAAATGATCTGGTTAAAGTATATTCATTTTAGAGCATTATTTCAGGCATAAATGCACCTATAATACAGACTATCCCAGCTTCTCCAACTGGTTCCTTCAAGATATGTTTGTTTACAGATCCAGTAATTAATGGTCAGGAGACTATGAATTATAGGAGTTGTCATCTCCTGAAGCTGAAATATAACAATTTGTTGGCTTTTTAATTTCTAGTTTCCAGATAATATTTTCCACATCAATAACTGCTTGAGAAATGTTGCATGACTACTGTGAAAATGTACCACATTCTGTAATAATTAATAATAATAATAATAATAATAATAATGATGATGATGATGATGAAGAAGAAGAAGAAGAAGAAGAAGAAGAAGAAGAAGAAGAAGAAGAAGAAGAAGAAGAAGAAGAAGAAGAAGAAGAAGAAGAAGAAGAAGAAGAAGAAGAAGAAGAAGAAGAAGAAGAAGAAGAAGAAGAAGAAGAAGAAGAAGAAGAAGAAGAAGAAGAAGAAGAAGAAGAAGAAGAAGAAGAAGAAGAAGAAGTAATATTAGTAGTAGTAGTGGTGGTGGTGGTGGTGGTGGTGGTGGTGGTGGTGGTGGTGGTGGTGGTAGTGGAAGAGACCTTGGAGATCTTCTAGTCCAACCCCCTGCTCAGACAGGAAACCCTTTACCATTTCAGACAAATGGTTGTCCAGTCTCTTCTTAAAAACTTCCAGTGTTGGAGCATTCACTGGAGACAGGTTGTCCCATTCATTAATTGTTCTGTCAGCAAATTTCTCCTTAGTTCTAGGTTGCTTCTCTCTTTGATTGGTTTCCATCCACTGCTTCTTGTTCTGCCTTCAGATGTTTGGAGAATAGCTTGACTCCCTCTTCTTTGTGACAACCCCTGAGAAATTGGAACACTGCTAACATGTTACCCCTCGTCCTTCTTTTCATTAAACTAGACACGCCCAATTCCAGCAACTGTTCTTTATATGTTTTAGCCTCCAGTTCCCTAATCATCTCTGTTGCTCTTCTCTGTACTCTTTCTAGAGTCTCCACATCTTTTTCACATCGTGGTGACCAAAACTAGATGCAGTATTCCAAGTGTGGCCTTACCAAGACGCTAAAAAGTGATATTAACACTTTGCGTGATCTTGATTCTATCCCTCTGTTAATGCAGCCTAGCACTGTGTTGGCTTTTTTGGCAGCTGCAGCACACTGCTGGCTCATATTTAAGTGATTGTCCACTTTGGAAACCTCCAAAATGCACTCCAGGACACCCCAGAAATCTCAGAGGTGTTGAGCTACATAGGTATCTGGACTATGTCTCAGAAATAACCAACATATCCTATGTATCACAAAAGTTTATTCCACACTACTCAGCTTTAAACCAAAACTCCAGTCTTCCTTCATGAAACCGCCGTATAAAATACTATATCACAAGAGTGGGAATTCTTGTGTGAAACAAGCTATTAGAAGAATTTTGGCGCAATCTGCTTTTTTTAAGTGTAAATATAAATTTGGTTGAAATGTAGAATATTTTGAGGAGCCGAAGCACTTCATGTATTAGCTGCCAACTTTTCATTTTTTACAAAAATTTGGATTAAAAATCATGCCAAAATTCAGTTCACAGTTGTGCATATTTGGTTGTTTAATGCCAAAACTCAATACATGTAGATTTTTATTTTATGCAGGAAAATTATGATCTGCTAATAGTATGTCCCCATTTTTTTGAAATAAAATTATATTAAAATTTTTGTACTTTTGAGTCAGTGTTGACTCGTGGCAACTGCTTGGACGAGTCCCTGATTTTTTTCTTCGCAAGATTTCAGAAATGGCTTGCCATTGCTTCCTTCCATGGGCTGAAAGAGAGTGAGTGGTCTAAGTTGGCCTCACATTTAAGGCAGGACTACAAATCACAATTTCTAACCTGATCTCTTCAACACTATACCAAACTGGTTCTATAATCAACTATTATGCTATAAATTTATTTATTTATTTATTTATTTATTTATTTATTTATTTATTTATTTATTTATTTATTTATTTATTTATTATTTAAATTTATATACTGCCCTATCTCCCTTACGGGACCCAGGGCGGTGAACAGGCAATAATAAAAATCACAATAAATATTGAATAAAAAGCCTGCTCTAAAATACCCCATATAAAACCCCTAGCAAAGCCCAATCAAAACTACGCCAGGCCAGCCGCATGGAATAGATGGGTTTTCAAGGCTCGGCGGAAGAGGCGCAGGTCCGTAGTTGTACGTAGGTCGGGGAGTAGGTCATTCCAGAGGGCAGGAGCTGCCACAGAGAAGGCTCTCCCCCTGGGGGTCTCCAGTCGGCATTGACTGGCCGACGGCACCCTAAGGAGGCCCCCTCTGTGGGAGCGGACTGGTCGAAGGGAGATATTTGGTAGGAGGGTAGTATTGTGGGTAGTATTGTATTTTGTATTTTGTGTATTTTGTATTTTGTGGACAATGAAATCCAAAATTCATTTTTGTACATAATATAACAAAACTTGAACATATAGTTCCCCAAACAATATATGTTCCTGTATTAGTATTCCCAAAATGTACATTAGGAACATTGAAAAATATTCATAGATGTGTTTTTTATTGACATCTTTACATTCTAGGGCTTTTCAGGTGAATGGCATCAGCTATTTACCATTAGCTCTTTTGTTTTCTATCTGAAATTAGTCTAACCTTTCTTAGATAATTTCCCTGGAAATTTTGAAGAAAAATTAGGTGTTAGGATTGTAGGTATGAATGCTTTATTTATTATTTTCTCAATAATTTATAATAGCAAGAGCCAACTGTTAGCAAAAAGGGGCATTTTATAATATTTCTCTGGCTAGGGAGTGATCTATTTGGTGAATAAACTACAAAATGAAAGTTGGCACAAATATTTCTGTAGGGAGGGGAAAGGGCAGAATAGAAAGATAGATTGGACCAAAGCCATATCAGCAAGTCAAAATAATCTCTTTTACTGCCTTCTAGGAAAAAAAAATTGCAATGTATGGCTGTGAAAGTGTGAAGGCTATGAAAGTTGGACCATAAGAAAGGCTGAGTGCCAAAGAATTGAGGCCTTTGAACTATGGTGCTGGAGAAGACTCCTGTGAGTCCCTTGGACTGCAAGGCATTCAAACCGGTCAGTCCTAGAAGAGATCAACCCCAACTGCTCTTTAGAAGGCCAGATCCTGAAGTTGAAACTCAAGTTCTTTGGCCACCTAATGAGAAGGAAGGACTCACTGGAGAAGAGCCTAATGCTGGGAAAGATTGACGGTAATAGAAGAAGGGGACAACAGAGAATGAGTGGCTGGATGGAGCCACTGAAGCAGTAGGAGTGAGCTTAAATGGACTCCAGAAGATGGTAGAGGACAGGAAGGCCTGGAGGAACATTGTCCATGGGGTCGCGATGGGTTGGACACGACTTCGCAACTAACAACAACAAGGGAAAAAATGTTTTGAAAATTTGTTTTTCTAGTTGTGAAAGCTGGTGATATGTTCAAACATTTTTTAAATAAATTAAATTTAGGAGATACTCTTACTTTACTATGATTTTGTAGCATCTTCATTTCAAGCCCCAGAAAAGAATTATCTGGACCAAAAAAAAATGCTATTAAAGGGTAGAAAAAGATTATACCCTTTAATTTTAATACAATTTTCTTCTCCAGATAGTTCAATCAGCCTCTTTTGCCTCCTTTTATGTCCATAGAGACTTTAAAAAAAATGATACATAGCCATTTTCTGGGCCACATTTTTGTGATACGTATTCTCTTTTGTTTTACAACTTTTAATAGATGTCTTCCCTTTCTGTTTCCAAAAGTGAAGTAAAAAAACCTAACAAGCCGATAATCTGGATTTCACATCACAATGACATTACCACATCTCCCACAATATCCTTCAAAGCTCAGAAAAACTAAAACTAATGATGAAAAAAGAGGAAGAGTCACCAAGAAAGAAAAGTTCCTAACCACTGAGGTATACTCAGGGATGGCTTCAAAAAATAAGGATAAGGTAACTACACAACTGAATCTCCACCCCCTTTTTTTACATGTGTGTAATATGTTAAAAGGGGCTTTATTGTGTGGTGTTGGTCACCGCCTTGACTTTTTTGATCCTTCCCTTGCCATCAACCCCTCCCTGCCATCACTGAATTTACTCAGCTAAGTGAATTAAGGCTCTGAATTCACATAAAGCGATTATCTTTTGTATTTGGATTATTAAGGTAAGCCACTGTACAAAATCCATAGCTAGCAAGATTATTGTGCTTCGGTGCAATATATTTGGCAATCAGGCACATATCCACATACATATGCACACTGTTCCATTTCTCCCTCTGCTTCTGAGATGATATCATTGGAAATTTCTCTGAAATTTCAAGCCTGCCACCTCAGGAGGCCACTCTCGAGACCTAAACTGCAGCACACTATTGATCCCCGCTCTGGTAACAAATCCTACCAAGAGCTCACCACTTTTTCTGAAGACCTTTTTAAACCCCACTTTAATCACTGAAGAGAAAGCAGTAAATTAAA
>NW_015387592.1:9904-14783 GCF_001527695.2 Protobothrops mucrosquamatus
CAGGCAGGGTGCAGCAGGAAAACACACAGAAGGTTGAGTTATTGTATTTCGTAACCATCCATGTTTGCCTGCAAGTCATAAATTATGAAAGGGAACATAAATAAGAATTAAATTTCAGACATGTCTTTCTTCTTCTGTCCTTTTGATTATATCACTATTTTATTTATGACTCCCTTAAGAAAGCCAAACTTCCATTATGTACTATTTCTTCTTTAAATTGTTAAAAGTCTCACCAAAATGAAATACTTCACAGCGGGTTTTTCCTCTATTGCTGCCTGCCAGGGTTACTCCATTAATACACTGTTACAGGCTTTCCTCCCTTTTCAGAAGTGTGTAAATGTTGTTTTCCTGTGACTGTGAGGACAATCTCACAGTTTACATTGTTGTGAATTCATACTGCTCTCAGAAAAATCAAGTCAAAGATAAGAATTCTCAGCAGCAGAGCCAATAGGGCATTTCAGGGCACAATTGCATATTTTACTCTCCTAAATACAGAGACATGTAACTCATAGACTAGATTAGAAGAGGAAAATGTTTAACTGGTTATAGCTCATAAGGAGCATCATATTTATATACTTGGGTTTTATAGAGATGAAACAGATGCAAGAATTCAGCAAGCCAAACACTTAAGATGGGAGTGTTATTTCTGAATACTGTTGTCCAACATGCAAATTCGTTGTTGAGATGTTACTAACCTAATAGGCAATTTCTTTCAACAAATGTGGGACTGGCATCATTTAGCATGAATGGCAACGGGGACATGAAGTTCTACTCCACTGTCTTAACATGGTATGCTAACAAAACAATTTACAGCTTGTAAAATTAGGGTCACAATTTGGAAGCTTCCCAATTCCCCTTGATAAAAAAATGCAATCCCTGATCTCTCTTCTTTCCATGTCATCTCTCACTGGTTGGTTTGGTTTATATTTGATGTAGAGCATTTTGAAATAAATAAGAAGGAGTGGATGATGGAACATAGCTGAGCAGAGCAGGAAGTAGGGCCATTATGTATCTCTCTCTCTCTGCTTTAGAACATTTATAGAATAAGCAGAATCTCTGAATTGCTGTCTGACAGTGCAGTTTTCCTTAATCCTGTACCTCCAGATATGTTGGACTTCAAATCTCATAATTTGTCCAGCTACTGTTTGGCCAATCTAGTTGAGTAAGATTTAAGTAAGTGGTGTGGGAGAGAAAATGAGTGAGCATGAGAACAACCACTTACTTAAAATCAGTAACGCTTTCCTTTAAATTTAGTGGATTGCCATGTATTATTCTTTTGGAACCTTGAGTGCCTCAGCATTTGATTGAAAGTGATTTGTGACTGTTTTCAATTTTCCTGTTGTTTATTGGGGGGGTGTTCCATATGCTCTAGTCTAGAGGCACCTATCTGGTCTTTTCAGGTAGAAAGCAATGCGGGTTACATAATCCAATTTCTTGACGGGACATAAGGTAAAGATGAGTATTTTGTAACAGTTGATACTCAGAGGGTATATAAATAACCCCACATTAAGAATACAAATTCATAAATGTGGATAGGGTTAGAGTTTGATTTGGTTTGGTTTTGTACCTTTCAGCTAGTTTTGACTCCTAGTGACTATATAGACAAATCCAGTTTTCTTGGCAGCATTTTGGAAAGTGGTCCACCATTGCCTTCTGTCTATGACTGAGACAAAATGACTTGCCCAAAGGTACCCACTTGTCTTCATACCCAACACAGGACCAGGAGTCACAGTCCCCTCACTTTTTGTGTGATGTCTTCAACCACTACTCCAAGCTGGCTCAATAGTATAGAGCATAAGGTATATCAAATCAATTATTTCTTTAAAAAATATATAACATTTTTACACCATTAGAGGCCTTTGCTAAGATATAACTAGCATTTCATAAATGATCAAAACATTTCTTGAGAATCTGTCCCAGGAACCGCACTGTTATGATTTTTGCAATGAATGTTGACCATTGCTTATATGAGAACTTCGTTTCCTTGATTCGGTCTTGGATTGACCACAAAACATTTCTCACAAGCACCTGAAAATGTTTAAAATTTGGCACACATGCTACCTTTGGGAAAAAGAAACCAGTGAAGACCTGATGCCAAAATATTAAGGGAAGATATGTATATGCATTGTTCATTCAAAATACTTCTCTACAATTGCACGCCTGGTTGGTACATGCAATAAGGATAGGTGAGGTGGGCATGGGGAAGCAGGGACATCATCTGCATGTATGATCTCAGTATATTTTGGATGCACATCCAGTGGTGGGATTCAGCCAGTTTGTACCACTTCGGCAGAACCGCTAGCTAATTTTTTGTTGCCCAGGCCCAGAATGGACTTCCAGAAGTGGCATCCACACAGAGAACCAGTTGTTCACATATTTGAATCACACCACTGTGCACATCCATAATTCATCCAAACTGTCATGCACATGCATGGGAGGAGGGGATGATTTTGCATGTGTGCACATGCCAGTTTCACAAATGCAGCTTCACACATTAGGCTTGCCCACTACTTCCACAGCCCAGTTCTGAACGGGCTGCAACCAGCATTGGGCCATGTACTGGGAGTTGGGGACCCCTGCTTCAGTGATGCATTTCCCTAAAAGGAAGTTTTCTACTCCTTGTCTTTTAATTCTGGAGGTGAAGTCTAGGCTACAACTTTCTGGAACAGATTCAGGGAGCACAAAAAAATCTGGAGGCACAAGGGAGATGGAAGTCAAACTATCAGCAAGTTGGTTTGCTGGCTGAAGGGATTTTGATAATTCTTACTTTTGATCTCTGATTTGAAAAAGCTATACTATTATTATTTGATTTTAGGTGCCATTATATCACTTTCCATTCTGCTTTCAAAAGAATGGCCAGCACTAAGCAATCTCCTTTAAGATGCTGCAGCACACTTTTATATATATCAACAATCATGATGTGTTTAGTTTTTGTTTAACTAAATTTAGGTTTTTTAAACTTAAAAAACATAAAAAAATATGTTTTTAAAGCCACGGAAAGACCATTTCTGCCATAAATATATTCCACTAAGGTGTAGCATTTATCTGAAATTTTGAAATAATAATTCATTTTCTATTGCAAAAATAAGGTTTATGTTTCAATGTGTTTTATGTTTTAATGTGCAATTCTGTTCCTAAATCTTTTTTTTTTGGGGGGGGGGAAATCAGAGCAAAACATTAAGACCCAAATTTCTGTTCTTTGTTTAGACATTTTAGAAAATATTTTATCCAATCTCAATCAAATAAAACAAGGTGACACTCTTTCAAAAATGAATTGTGATCAGAGTGAGTGTTTTGTAATTTCTGCCATCATTTTGAGTTTGTTATTAAATATGACTTGTTCAGATGTCATACTTTGACACAGAGTATACCTGTCAACATTGTACAGAAACTAATTGGATTCATCTTTGACAAGTTTTCAAATTGCTAGGTCATATCTAAGTCTTTTCCAATAAATTCTTCAGCAGTGCACCAAGTAAAAGGAATGTGACAGATTTAATACCTAAACTAAATTATTAACTGAAGGGATATTTAAAACAGCATACTGTGAAAGCTAAATAGTCTGTAATTCCTCTTTGTAATTTTAAGAATTTTAAGAACTAGGGCATATTAGTTATTGCTTTATTATAATTAAAATAAATTAATAATATACAGACAAAATAGGCTGTTATTATACTTTTTGGAAGTGAAACTAGTGGAAGACCTACTACATCAAAAAGAGTAAAAATATTAGTATGCATTTTGCTATAAATATCATAATTTGTTAAATGAGAGAAATATTTGAAGTTCACATGTTCACCTCTGAGCTTAATTCAAAAGAATTAAAGTAGCTGAATTTCTCATTAATTATTAGGGCCCTGCTCAAGCAACATTTATGTGCTGTGTCCTGGATGAAAGGAAGGGAACTGCCAATAATCTTTTCAGCCATCCTCACCACTCTCTGCACCGCCTTCCTGTCTGAAGCAGTGATGCTTTTTTTTTTTTTTTTTTCAATATAATTTTTTTATTATTTTTCATCATAAAAAAGAAACATCACAAATGTTACACAATGCTATAGAAACCCCCCCCCCGGACTTCCCAAACCTAATCCCAGGATAATATTCAGATATAAGTAAACAATTATTAATATCTCTAACTCCACAAAGTATATTATTCTACATAAGTGGGTAAAATATATAAAAGAAAAAAAAGAACAAATTTATTAAGAACCTAAATTATATTCCACCACTCTATGCTTCTTTTGAATATAAGCAATCCATCTTCTCCATATTAATAAATTATTCATTTGAGTAGTTCTTCAAGTAAGCCGAAATCTTTACCATTTCAGCAAAGTACGAAACTTTCAATCTCCAGTCTTCCATTGTAGGTCTACATCTATAAAAAAAATCTTTTAAACCCTTTTATAAAGTTACATCTTCAAATACTTATCAAGTATAATGTCAAGAAATTACCAGCCTTCATCCATTATTAAATCAGACAGAAATTCTCTATTTCAAAATAATTATCATATTTAAAATAACAACGTAATTCCAAAAAACACATATCTATTTTTAAAAACATGTTCTATCATTTCATTACTTACGTCTATAAAGTCTTTTTAACCCCTAAACAAGTTTACTCCCTAATAATTATCAACTATGATAACAATCAATTCTCATCCTTCTTTCGTTATTAAATCAAACAAAATCTCTAAAGCCTTTTTAACCCATCAAGTAGCGTTTTATCTCACATTTAAACCTGACTCTAGCTTTCTTTCTATGCCAAGTTAATTTCCATACTAAAACTTTTCGATTATCAAACCTCAAGCTTTGATTACAAGAGTTTCTAACCAATTCAAACTGAGCAAAATTTCCTTCTCTCATCTGGGTATTGTATTGAC
>NW_015387592.1:15268-118264 GCF_001527695.2 Protobothrops mucrosquamatus
GTTAATTTCCATACTAAAACTTTTCGATTATCAAACCTCAAGCTTTGATTACAAGAGTTTCTAACCAATTCAAACTGAGCAAAATTTCCTTCTCTCATCTGGGTATTGTATTGACTTTTATTCCATGTTATAATTATAAATAAGTTATCCGCTTTGTTGTGGTTTCCAAAAAATTGTATCTGAGTGTCAATCTTTGTTAATTTTAATATTTGAACTAAGCCAGTTACAGTTAGTTCTTGATCATCCAAGTTATCCATCCGTTGTAAGTAACGTTGTATAGAATTAGTTGGCTCAGTGGTTATCACCTTTTCTCCCAGCATAGATTCATCATTAAGTTGTAAGCATAATATCTCTGTCTCTTTAAAACGTGTGTCTCGATATGTGAAAGCCTGTTCAGAATTGCTCTGTTGTTCCTCTGGTGTTCCTTGTTCCATGGCTTGATTCATTATTGAAAGATGAGTTGAAAGTGCCAAGATAGCTTCTTTAGATTGTCTCCTAAATTTCCAATAAGTTTTAAAGTCTTCATTTTCCAGACTCTCCTCTGCAATTTCAAGTCTGTGATCACTTGCTTCTGGTCTTAGTTCGTTTTCCTCCACCCTTTCTGCCACCGCATCTACATATTCAGCCAGACCTTGAAAAACGGTTGTCACATTCAAACAAAAGCCCTCATGTTTCTGTAATAAGTCTTGTTGTTGTTGTAATAAGTCCTGTTGTTGCTGTATTACTTGGTCAAATCCATTTTGCATTTTAACATCCATCGCTTGAAACGTCTCAATCATTTGTTTAATAGTTACAGACATCAAATCCTGCAACCTACCAGAGGGCGGTGGAGGTGGAGAAGATGACGGGGGTGGCTGGTGGGAGATTTTAGAAGTTGATTGGGATAGCTGGGACATCGGGGATGTAGTTGATTTTAAAGTTGAAGGCACGGTTTTTCTCAAAGCCATGTTAGCAGTAAATTTCCAATTATAAAAGAGTCTTATAAGCAATTCAGCCAGAGCAAATAATACGCAGATTAAAAGTAACAAAAGTTCCAGACCGGAAATCACTTTCACTTCTTGCTGAAAAGTATCAATCCATCGCCATTTTAAGTTCACTTTCCCTCAATCCACCTCAAGTATAGAGAAGAACTTATTATCCAAGTTAGAGCAAAATTCGAGATAAAAAACAAACTTCCAGGGTCGGTTCGTCTGCTTACAAAAAAACCCTCACAGTTCACTTTAAGTTGCAGCAGTGGCGGCGGCTTCTAGCTTCGCCGAAGCGAAGGCATCCTGGATCGCGGAGAAACCTCGGGGCTCCGGAGGAGTTCTCACCTACATCGTCCACATGGGACGACTCGGGAACTCAACTCCTACCCCGGGCAGCTCACCTATCCCCTTATGCCCAGGGGAAGGGTATCAAGCCATTTGACAGCAGATGCTAGCTGTCAAAACGGCTTTTACGCTGAAACAGGCGGGAGGCAGCAAACAGCTGCGTCCGACGAGGTCGCCTGCCACCGGAAGTCCCAAGCAGTGATGCTTCTAAACCAGACTGTGATGCTGTTTGACAGGATGCTCTCGATCATCCCTCTGTAGAAAGTGGGAAGGATAGGGAAAGGAAGATGTGCTTTTCACATGCGATGCAGAAAATGCAGGTGCTGCTGTGCCCGCTTCACCAGTGTCTTGCTGTTGAGCGACCAAGCCAGCCTACTTGTTAACTGCACACCCAGGAATTTGATGCTGGTAACCATCTCCACAGGTGAATCATTGATGCACAGAGAAGTGTGACTGTGCCTGCCTTTTCTAAAATTGACAATGATCTCTTTGGTTTTTCCAGTAGTTAAAACTAGGCTGTTTTCCTAACACCAGTTCACCAAACCCTCAACCCTCAACCTCCTTGCGATAACCTTGCAGTAAGAATTCCTATGCTTTCAGATCTCCAGACTTCACTTATTATTAAAATTTTAACTAGGGCATATGAATTTATTTATCCTCTTACATTTATATCTTATTTCTTGTCATTCTGTCTTATGTACCTAAACGGGCCTTTATGAGAACATTTTCCAAAAACCTTCTTCTTCAAAACTCGGTTTTCTTACAGGTTCATTAGGACAGATATAATTTCTCAGATAGCCAGCCCTTAAACTGTCATGTCTTCAACCTTTTAATAATAACTTGGGTCCATAAACAATCAGCACCCAATGCAGGCTTTATTGGTCTTTCAGTTCAAAGCAAGTCAGTTTAAACCAAACAAGCTATTTGATTGTATTTACCAATTTCACTTATATGTCAGTATGCATTTTGCTTACGCCCTTTCATCCTAAGTCTGCACAGATACTCTTCTTGAAAATCTTTCCATTTTCCTGAATATTTCCTCTGTGCAGTTAAAGAAGTATACACCTATATCATGTAATATCACATTTTGCACAATTGAAAATGATCATGCATAGTGAGGAATAAAGTATTAATCTAATTGTGATATCATCAAGGTATGGCTGACCACTGCCAAGTCTGACTATATAAAAGATTTAAATTTTGATTCTGATAATCACGAATTAAATTATTAAAACACTATTGAGGCACAATGAAAATGCAAAACTTCTGAACATGTCTGACTCCTTACAAGTCAGAGCTGTGATGTTACTGAAAGAAAGGCCCATTGGATATCACGCAGATGTTTAAACTACAGAGTCTTTCATGTGTACAAATGTACTTACTTTAGCTTCAATATGAACTGATCTTAATTAATATCAGATGATGAGGCAGGACTGCTGGCTAAGTATCATGGTATTTCTAGTTTTAATAAAGCCAAAAGAGGCCTTATGACATTCAGACCTATTCTGCCATTCCAAACACTTCCAAATAAGCAGTGAAAGATAAATATAGGAATTAAATTTATTCCTATTAAATAGTAATATGTTTGCTTAAAATAAATACGTTCTTTAGCTTTTGTACCTGAATATTTTTTCAGAATTTATATTTATTCAAAAGGTTTATAATGTCAAATCCATCCTATAGAAAATGCAACTTTTTTTAATTGTAAGAACCTACTTCATATAAATTAAAGTCACTATGCACTAAAAGCCCCAAGTTTTAATCATTAAAATAACAGAGCTTTGAGACAGATTGCATTTGAGTTTCTTCTCATATCCATTTGATGTATTAGAGGTGATTTCCATGATGTCATTCTGAAAGCTAAATAAACTGTTTGTGTAGAAGGTTAACAAGCTGTGGTGGCAAGCAGTCTGTGTGGGATTAGAGTGAGTTGATTTGATCAATTACTTTTCTTACCAGAAGTCTCTGGATGAACACAATCCAGAGTTCGTACTTTGGCAGATGAAGAATCCATGGAGTCAACACATACCATGGAAATAATGAGCATTCTTTCAAATGTCATTTTTCATCCCAAGAGAAGGCAAGTATTTCAAGTCAATGTGGCTCATATAACAGTAAAAATGATATCTATAAATAATCAAGCAAGCAAATCAACTGTAGAAAAATAATAGAAAGGTATCATGCATTGTTATTATTATAAACACACACACATGAAATCATTTTCTACTGGAGATGTGCAAATGATTCAGAATAATTCTTTTGGGTTTATCTGCTACTAATTAAGATAGCATTTCCTTTTTCAGACTTCTATAACTCTCATTTCAGCTTATTAAAGTGGCTCTTGAGCAGGATCTTTTCTTCAGGTCCATAGGGGGAAAAAAGTGGCAGCAGCTTTAATGAATAGCAGAGAGGTTCTTTTAAAACCATTTTGAAGCATACACAGCCCTGTATTCTACTATGCTAGAAATTTCATCCTGGTTGGGTTGGAGTCTGTGAAAAATTCTTGGTATAACACAAGTTCAGAATGGAAATGTCCCAAATATTTTTTTTTCTTTACCATTTAAAAAGAAAAAGGTTTTAAACGTATCTATACAAAATGCACTTATTCCATTTATTCTTTCTGATACTCAAACATTTGAAAGATTCATTCCAAAAGTTCAAACCAGGGTTTATCATGAAGAAATGTTGAACGGATTCAGAAGAATAAGTTAATATATGTGTGTTAAGATTTTCACTATAGTAGAATTTAAAGCACCACTCTTTAAAAGTGTTTTGCCTTTGCCAGTTCTCTAGCTTTTTAAAACTTCCATTGTAGTCTATAGTGCTGAAGTTTCCTGATTTCCCTGCTAAATATTTGCCATATTGATCACAGTTAGCATTTTTTAGCTCTGTCAAAATCAACAAACATCTTGAAATGGCAGTGACAAACCACTGCCATATTGTTTCCAAGATAATTGCATGAATGAGTCCATGAAGTCATAGGGACAGGTTCAGCCATGGAAAGGAAAGAGACTGAAGTGAGAAAAGCCAAAACACATGACTTGATATTGGTTTTGGAAGATCCTTTAAAGAGAATTGAAACATAAATCAGCAAATTAAAAGAATTTGGTGCATTAGCAGGCTTAAAGATGATCAAACAGATGACAAAGATGTTAACTAAACATATAAAGATACAAGATCAAACAGAATTAATAAATAAAATGGATTTCAAGTTTGAGAAGAAGATAAAATATTTGGATATCACTTTGACAAATATGAACTACTGTATATGCTATTTCAAATTAACTATGTGGAGACATGAAATGGAGTTTAAAAAGATAAGATAGGAGAAAATACAATTGTCATTGCTGGGGAGAATTTCTGTGACGAAAATGAATGTTTCATCTAGAGTGTTATTTTTGTTTCAGACACAACTGATGTACCATCTAAATAATGGCAAAAGGATATGCTGTAACTAAATTTGTGTGACAGGAATTAAATATAAGGGTTACCAGATACAAACAGAGCAGTGGTGGGATTCAAATATGTGAACAATCTGTTCTCTGTGTGGATGCCGCTTCCGGAAGTCCGTTCTGGGACTAGGCAACAAAAGATTAGCTACTAGTTCTGCCAAAGTGATGCAAACCGACTGAATCCCACCATTGAAATAAGGGGATTTACCTGATTTAAGACTGTATTTCTGCTTGTTTGGATGAAATGGTGAGTGTTGTGAGAAACAGAAAGCTTCTGGAACTAGAAGGACACAGCCTGAGATTTGGGTGGTATGAATGTTTGTATGATAAAGTTAAAGTTAGTGTAGATTTTTAAAATCATTATGTTAGATATGCTGTATCAGATAGATACAAATTCAGGTTCTGCTTGAAAATACCTTTGTGGCTCTTAGCACACAAAGTATTGTGTGCATTAGATGCATTGGATAAGAAATAAGAAGACAACAGAAACGATTTCTTGTGAAATAGTGTAATTTTATCAAGGGAAATGTAAAATAAAAACAAGAGAAAATCCGGTGGCAGGAGGACATACTTGACATTAGTTTTCTTGTCCCAAAGGTGCTTTTTCAAGAGGCAAGACTGTGAATCTCCATAGACACAGTGGTGGGATTCACCAGTTCGCACCAGTTCGGTAGAACTGATAGGTAATTTTTTGTTGCCCAGGCCCAGAATGGACTTCCGGAAGTGGCATCCACACAGAGAACCAGAACGACAGGTGTCGGGGCATGGGAGGTCTGGCTGCAGCAACCCTAAGGTAAGTGGGTGCGGGGCGCCTGGGGCAGCTCCACCTCTCCACCCCTACCCTAGCTTGATTTTTACACGTGTATTAGATATTAATTATTTAATATTTTTTCATTAATATTTTAAAATTCTTTCTTATAACATAATCTAGTTTTGTGTACCTCTTTTATTGTTCTTATTTAAGTATTAAATGCATGAAATAATAAACTACCTTTCGGTATATTTAAAACAGTCATTAGGGCAGAGAACCAGTTGTTAAATTATTTGAATCCCACCATTGCATAGACATTAGTTTTCTTATTTACAATTTTTAGAAAGATTTAAAGTGGACAGAGGAATTTATGATTTTGAAGATTGTAAGACTGAGTTTGAAATAAAACTGTGTACAAATGAACATGTAATTGCTAGAATGTATAAACTCTTACTAAAATTAAAAACTGAAGAACAAGTGAAAGAATGCATGATAAAGTGGGCTAAATTTTGATTTTAATATTCAAATGGAACAATGGAAAAATATGTCTGAAAGGATTGAAATTTATACTATGTTATAATCCTAAAAAAAAATTTTTATATATAAAATGATGTATCATTGATATTTGTCATGAGAGAAACTGTCTAGATCGTTTAAAAATATTTCAAAGTTATGTTGGAAGCATGAACAAGAAGGGACATTTTTTTCATGTTTAGCAGGTATGTAAAAGGGCCAGAAAGTGTTGGATTCAAAATACATACACTGATCCCAAGAATTTTAAAGTTTAATATACAATTTAAGCCAGAGTCTTTTCTTTGGGGACTAATAGACAAACAGCTGGAAAAAATCATAAAACTTTATTTTTATACATGAAAACTTCAAAGAGATTATTATATGAACAAAGATGGAAAGATCTGGTTCTTCCCACAATAAAGGAATGGGTGGTGAAAATGATGGAACTTGCCAAATCAATTTTTTTGATCAGAGAAAAAAAAACAATATCTTTATTTATTTTTGATTGGAAATGCTTTTAAAATCCTGTGTTGCCTGAAACAAAAAAAATGAACTTATGATTTATGGTTTTGATTAGAAAGAATAGACCAAAGGAAACAAGTTGAGATAAATTTATCATTGTCCTCGTATCTGCTGTAAAAAGATTGGAAGCTTCCTTTTTTGTATCTTTTTTCTTTCTTTTCTTTGCTTTTGAACTTTTATCTCTTTCTTTGACTTCTTTTTTGGTTTTTTTTATTTTACATTAGTTTCTGTTAGTTTTTATCTTTCTTAATTTTTTTCAGTAAATTATATATCTGTAGCTCAGCTAAGGCAGGTGAAAGACTGCTGAATAGTGATTACTGACTCCTTGGGGGCTGCTTCCCAACTGCTCTTGATTGTCCTTTGTGTTTTTTGGAGCATTGCTTTCTGCTGAATTATTTGAGGACACTTCAGAGCTCTTGGTTTTCACCTTTCAAGGTCTTCATGACAAGAGCCCAGATTATCTGAGAGACCTCCTCTCCCCATTACCTTTATCCATAAAACAGTTCCAGCAAGAGAGACATGTTAAGGACTTCTTTCTGCTGGAATCCAGGAGATGAGCCTTTTCTGCTGTGGCACCTGTCTTCTGGAACATCTTCCCCCCTGAAGTGAGGTTAGCCCCAACCCTTATAGCTTTTCAGAAAGCCCTTAAAATATATATTTTTGTCAAGCCTACAGATCCCCTGGCAACAGAGAGCCCACATATGAGAAGCCAAGTAAAACGTATTAATTTAACTTCATTGCAAGCTTGTTTTTACTCATATTATTTCTTCATGTTATATGATTTTAACCATTTAAACTGGTTGTATACTCTATTTTATGGGTTGGTTTTATTGTATGTACCCAGAGTCATCTGAGAGATGGGTGGCCATATAAATTTGATAAACAAAATAAATGTCAGAGGGGACACAGCAGAAAAAGTTGTCATGCATATTTGTACCACGGTTAAGTACAAGTGAAAAAAAGCCCTTAGTTTTATGTTTTCGGGTCTCAGGCATTAAACAAAGACACATGGTGAACATCAAGCTTTCTTTATTGACTTCTCCTTACAACCAACAACAACCAAAAGGCACACAGGCCTTTTATACTGTCCTGAACCCGGACAGCGTCAGCCAATAGGAATCTGGCTGTTTTCGCACCTTGCGCGTGCGCACAAGGCTGGCGATAGCCAGTCTGGTCCCGGGCAGCTTTTGGTCTGCCCGGGACCATTTGCAATATTTCTGAGCCTGCTGAATGCTTCAGCAGGCTCAGGACACAACACCTAGCCTGAGTGCCTTTTTTAAATATCTCTTGTATAGAAGTTACGGTTGTTTTTTTTTAAACGGACTAATTGGTATCTAATAGGTTCCGCAAAATGATGGGCTACTGACCCTGTGAAGAAAGAGGAAAGGAAATAAAATGGAGACATATTCTCTACTATTTCTAGTTTTGTAATGCTATTTTCTTTTTAATTTCCTTTATCACCCGTGTTTTGGCTTTGGCTTTTAAGAATTAGACTCTTGATTTTATGTTTTGATATAGTATTAGTATTTTGTATTAGTATACAAAATCAAAGGCCATTTATATTTTGGCCTGGTTTGTTCTGTAAATCCAGCCCATGCGATTAATTTATATTTCATAATGCCATGTGAACCCAGAAGACTGGGCTAATGGCATAAACCCTGTTTAAGTTAACCAAGGGTTGCATGAAGCCATCTACAGAAAAAAATGGTATTAGTTAAGAATGATCTTTAATTGTTCTCAGTGCTTTTTTTTTTTCAAAAAAAAAAAAAATGTGCCGGAACTCACACACATCATACAACCCGCCTTGCCTATCCTACAAGGTTCCATCCCAAAAAGGTGCCGGAACTCCGTTCTGGGCATTCTATGACAAAAAAAAGCCCTGATTGTTCTATCCTATTCATTCTTGGTTATCATTAAAACTAATAAAATATTCACATTCTGAATGATCCATTGAGGGATTTGGTTTTTATATTTGTGAAGTCTATTTAAAAATATTGTGCTTTTTATATTTTCACTGGGAAAATCCAATCAATGCTTATTTGGCAGAAGCAGAGGAGAAAGTGGTTAGTGGGTAGATGTATAGGTTTTCTCTCCAGGATCTCAGGATATCATACATGGGTGTCTCCTTTCATTTTATTCCCACAACAATCCTATTATATAGGTTGAGCTACAAGAAAAATAATAAGTGCCCCAAAGTTATTCAGTGACTTTCCATAAATGAATGTATATCCTTAATTTTTAATTTCTGTACCATATTGCCAGTTGGTTTTCCTATGAGGTGGAACTAGGATCTCCTTCTTGCATTTCAGAGAGGTTTTCAACAAGCTAGAGAAAAGTATTACAGATCTGCTTGCAGTTTCCATTTCAAAACAATTTAGTAACATCTCTAGTAGTGAATTAAAGAATTCATAGTGGCTCAAGTAATTTATTTTCAGTTGACATCAAAGCCACACTAATTATTTTCTAATGTATATTATGTACTTAAAAATCAAAATTAAAATGAGATGATTATCTTGCTAAACCTATACAGCTATGCTATGTGGATGCTAACATGCATCTGAAATAAAAACAAATGTGAGCATGAACTCTATCTGCCATCAGTGTGAGTATCACTTATTTCTTTTTTGTTGTGTTGTTACAAATTTTGGGAAGTGATATATGCTTATGGCATACAAAGTAGGCTGTAAGCTAGCATCAGTCATTTTTAATGAGAGAAGCTCGGTAACATGAAAGCAAATATAAAATCTGTCTTCCATTTATGCCATCCACAACATTTTTTTAAAAAGTCAACAGAGTTTCCATGGGGACTGAGTAAATTAAAAGGAATAAGTTTTGAGATAATAACAAGAAAATTCTTGACACTTGTTCATGAAAGAAAAGTCTACATTTCATTGCATGGTTATTATCCTGGTAAAATTAGAATCATGCAAAAGAAGTGATTGCCTGGAGATTGTAGATGCATCACCTCCATCTTTTTCTGCAGGACCTTGGATAGAGATTGCATGCAGGTCTGTTGCGAATGAATGGTGGCTAGTAGTGCTTGTGAGTTCAGTATGATTCTCAATTCTCAGAACTGATTTTTCATCCAAGAAGATGGGAACGCACATTCTTCAGGCAAATTCAGGAGTGAAAAAGGTGCTCCTACTCTTTAGTTCCTTAATTCCTTTCCAGACACAAATATTTTCAACACAAAGATACAAAGATACTTTCCAGACACAAATATTTTCAATCTGGTTTGATCTTGGTAGCAGCTGCAGATTTAAAATAAGGTTTTTGACAATGGCTCAGAAAGGGTATGTGGGCAGAGTGCTTACCAAATTGCACTCCCCAAATGTTAACTGCTTTCTAAAGTCACACATCATTTATTGCATATGTAGATCATATGATAGAGCAAAGTGCAATGACCTGGCAATTCATTACACTTTGCTATGACTTCTTCAAGCTGCTCTGTCAGTAAACTCAAGTCTTTATCTGATTTCAGGTAGCATAACATTATTTCTCTTCTTGCCCTAAGGTTTTTAAAAAGAGTAATTAGGAGAAAATCATTTATTGAAGAGAGATCTATATACTGCACACCAGACTGTAGATGTCATTACTTCAAATTGGACTGTACCACAAAAAGCTTTATTAACCTTATCTGCTGATCAAGCCAATGTTTCATTGCTCAAGGGCTGCACTCAGAACTCTGCAGTTTTATGAGCTTTTTTTTCCTTCAGAAAACAAAATTGCTCAAAGTCTACTGAATGAGCAAAAGTAAAAAGCAAAAGCAAAAATCTACCAGTTAATACAACATGCTTATCGAGGGACCTGCTAAGCTATATTGTGATGCTGCTAATATAAATGGAATATTGTCTTATTGCTTATTCTTAAAATCTATTGAGAGGTGCAGTCATCTCTGTTACAGAACTGCTACAGAACTGCAGTATTTTAATTTTTTTTGCATAAAAAAAGTCAAATACACATATTACATGTGAAACTTTGCAAAGAGATATTCTATGGTTTTAAAAAGTTATCCCAGAATACATACCATCCTTTCTTTCCAACCATTAAGGAAATGATTCTTTCACCATTTATTTGTGAACAGCTAATCAAACACTGGAAGATTATTATTGAAAGCATCAAGATGAGTAAAGCAGTGCCATTTCTTTTAAATAACCCCTACTGACTTCTTCTCTATAATGTAGAGAAATGTTTGCAAGGACCCTTGTTGATTAGGAGTAATATCTAGTCTCCTTAAAAGATAACCAGATAGGAAATGTTATCACAACATCATACAGATATGCAAACATCTATGAGGTTCAACATTATCCTACAAAACTGATGCATATTTTGCCATAAAAGTTGTAAAGAAACAATAGACTGTATTCTATTCCATTTTCCCGAGGAAGCTTATATCATAAATATTATCATTATCATCTTAATCATATCTTAATAAGAGGGGGCATTACCTTTCAAATAACCTGAAACCAAGTTTTATATAAGGCTTTATAGATCCTAATTATAGGATGGCTCAGCAATGGATTTATATTAGAGACACCCAGGGCAATTTTTTTGTCATAGAATGCCCAGAACGGAGTTCCGGCACCTTTTTTGGATGGAACCTTGTAGGGTAGGCAAGGCGTGTTGTATGACGTGTGTGAGTTCCGGCACCTTTTTTTTTTTTTTTTACAAAAAAAGCACTGGAGACATCTATAAATGCTATAATGCTTGCAATATGAGGATGTGTTCAGAACTGTGGCCAGAAATCATCAGTAATATAATGGCATCCAAAATTCCTTGATAATATTTACAATATGAGCATCCTCAGGAAAAAAAAATCTGCTTTCTCTCCTGCCACCATCAGAAGCCACCATCAGAAGCAGGATTTTCTAATATGGAAGGACTAAGCTAGTTCCCTCTTTATTATTTTTCCACTGGAAGGCAAGAACTTTCTTATTTTGATTTATTTTTAGATTTCAACATTGGCTTTTTAAGGATTACTAAAGGTTGTTGTTCTTTGATGTGCTTTTAAAGAGTTTTGGGGCAAGTTCTTAATTTTTGATTGGATGTCATTCAGCAAAATCTGGAATACAAATTTCCATGAATATCTGAGAGAGTGAAACTTCTCAAGAAAATGATTTGTTATCCATCTTCTTTCTTATTCTTACTGTGAGAGGATAAAGCAACAAGATGCATAGACTTTTCATCTTATGGGTCAAAATAAATTGGCTTTTTTAAAAATACTACATTCTTGAGTTGGGTGGGTAGACTTTGACAACTATGTTTGGTCAACTCAGATTCATCTAGGGAACACAATTTATACCATTTTCAATAGACTAACTTAGGGAAAACCTGTTTGATTCTCAAGAGGAAACAACTGCACTGAGCATACTGCTTCACTGATTCTTGTCAATCATAAATCTACTCCCATCTTCACTTTTTTCAAAGTCTGGCTATGAAGAACATTAATTGAATGGCATCTGTGTCAATCATAACACTATTTCTTTTATTCTTGGAGAAAGGAAGTTTCAAAGCTCTAAAGAAAACAAAATATACTGCAAAATCCAGGAAGAAAATTATGCAAGACTCTGGTAGAAGGAACAGTAAAATAAAGAAAACATATTATTGAAAGATTGGCATTGTATATAATATTGGATCGAGAGGTTATATGTGTGACACTGCAGAAATGAAGAAAATAGAGATGACCTCAAATGAGATTAAACAAGGGGATCTGATAGTGTGATTCTATGTCTCTTAAGATGTCAACAGTATCAGTATTTAATATCTCTAATGTGATCCAGATGTATTGAACAACGGCTCCCAGAATTTTCAACTGGCACGACTAGTGATGTTCTGCCAAAGAGGCCAGATTTCTTGCTATTTATATTAATAAAGCTGAAGGATAAGTTAGATGTAAAAATCATACATTTTATTTTTAGTTTATAGGCTGATGTAACTGTTCAAATAAAAACAACTGGCATTATGTTTTCATTAAGTCTGTTTTCTTCAGATATGGCTAACATTAAATTCATGAAGTGTGGATAAAGAAAAAAGAGATCAGCTTTATTTGTATCATTCAACTACGGTGCATATCAAATACAACAAATATCCCTCATGCTATATTTCTAAAACTAAACTTTCACAAAAATATGAGGTGAGAAAAGCACACCACAAACAGGCTTTCTGATAAGCATGTCACGTAAGTCTGTGATTCATGAAATGGCTCGCTATTTAATTTTCCCTTCTGATCACATTCCAGTGTAAGAGATTATCCTCTTATATCTGCAACATCTGAACAACAGGATTATCAGGGACCATTTAACACTAATAAAAATTTATCCAAATTAACAGCTTCTAATACAAGAGCTTGACGTGAAGACCTTCAGATATGAATGTCCTGAGAACAGCCTTCTCAGGCTGATGACCTCCAGATGGATTGGAGTTTAGTTCGTTGAATTCTAAGGAATACTGGGAATACTGGCTAGAAACTCTGGGGTTGGAATTCAAGTCCTTGGGAAGGCACAAGGTTGCTAATGTTAAATGTTTTCCCTTTCAGAAAAAATCTTTTATTATTTCTTTATTATTCAAATGTACATTGGAGTTCTTTACAACAATTGTGAAAGTAGATGAATGTGCCTTGCCTTTACGACATTTTCCATTTCCAAGGAAAATGCCATAAAAAACAAACACATTCCCTGTTAATTGTCTGAAAACATACATTGAGAAACAGAAGCTGTTAATCCTAGTGTAAAAATTCTATTCCTAGAACTTCTGAAAAAAAAAATTATTAGGATCCTTGGAAGGAAGTTATCAAAGCTTGGAGATAAAACTTTTGATTCTACTGTTTCTTGGTGACATGAAAGCACAAGCTGATTATTATTTTTCTTTCCAGAACCTGCTATGACCTGCCAATCTAATATAAATCCTAAAGTAAAATAGTTTGCAGTGTACTCAGATTATTCTGCAGTTCTGGTTTGATTAGTGTAAGTCTTATAGCTGCCTGAAGCAAGACAGAATCCAAATGGATTATCCACACATATATACAGACTTTAATTCAACATTCTGAAAGAATTTGCTGCCCCATTCAAACAGCAATTCCTGCTTTCATCTATTCCCTCTCCCCAAGGATAGCAGGTCATTTAAACCCACTACATGATATGGCTTGCTGAGAGTTGATGTAAGGAATTTCTCTCTCCTCTGCACTTCTGCTTATCCTTGCTGAAGCAGGGCTATCATAAGCTGTTCACAAAAGCATCAATAGAAGGAAAGATACAAGTTTGGAAGGCATAGCTTTTCCAGTTCTGCATTTCTGTTCTCTAATTCATCTCGCAGAAAGACAAAAGTGATGGCCACCACTTTTTTATTTTTCATTTTTAAGGGTTAGGCTTGTGGCTTTAATGGTTACATAATAGGGATTTTAAAAAAAGAAAGAAATCAAGTTCATATTACTGTACTTTGCATAGTGTGAAAAGCTTTACGTGACCATTTCTGTCTGCTGTTAAAGAAGTTTCATCTGCTAGATAAAATGGTCCCATCTTTTTGTTTTCAAGATGTATTTCCTAGGCTATTTTCTTTCAACACAAATTGAAACTTAAAGAGATTCCCAGTCTACAAAGATATATTAATTCCTCAACTTCGGGCTTTTTTGCACTCAAAAAAGTTAATAATTCATTACCAGTCATTATTTACTTACTTATTGTTATCTTTTAGCTGAATGTCTGTGCATAGCATTGAAATGGAACCTGAGGGTTGCAGGCACCAAACTCCAAAGCTTCTTGAAATAATGTAGTGGCAATTGTTCCTCCATAGGATTGCTACTTCTGATTATTCAAGACTATTTCTCTATACTTCCACCAAAATATATATACACATACAATTTTTTATTCAGAGTAAATAAGTTCAATAATACTCTTTGATTCTCCATACTAGTTAATCCTTTCGCACATGTCCATTGCCCTAGTACTGTATTCACAGAACACCACCATATCAGTGTTTCTTAAAGCAGATTCTGTGGAAACACACCTGTCCCTGAACAAGCGTTTCATTAGCTGGTCCCAAGCCCTAGGAGAAGGTTTAAAAGCCCAACCATTCCACCTCCCCCCGAAAGAACCTTCTCCTTAAATGAAGAAATGTCAATAGATCTCTTCTTAAACCTCAAATTAAAGCAAGATGGGTCATATCCATGCAGCAACATTATTGTGAGCAGTATATCATACAAAAAGTGTTGCCCGCTACCCAACCTTACCAGGCCTCATCAATGAAACTAATATTTTCCTCATCAGGAAGGAGGGAAGGGTAAGGGGGAAGGGGTAAAGGGCAAGGGGGAAGGAGTAAGGGGGAAGGGTTAGGGGGAAGGGGGAAGGGGGAAGGGAAGGGATAGCTGCTGAGCAAGGTCCTTCTGGCTCCGACAGCAAGAGTACAAATAGCCACAAAAGCATTGAGCCTAGTATCTGGATGGGAAAGAGAAGTCCTACAGTGGGCCAACTGGAGTCCAGCAAGTTGCTGATTACCAAAATCCTTTCCTTCCCTCTTAGAATTATCACATGGAAAAACTTTCTTTTATTTTCCCATAGAAAATACTACTTTTAAGTTGAAAACTTTGGATCAGTTTCAACCTATTTAAACAATGAGTTTAAATAGAAGTTCTATTGCTCTTGGAAAAAAGGTAAATGGAGTGCTTTCAAAGTAGAGCAAGAAGACTGGTAACGTTGGGCTTTGAGAAAAAAAGGGGGCTCATTGGAAGAATTCTCACTTATCAGTGTCAGGGGTTGCATATACATTTAATAAACAAATCAAATAAACTAAGAGAACAGGAACTTTAAAATGAGAACGTATTGAAGGTCCTTGTTCCTTTTCTCTTCCCCAACATAACTTTCTGACTGGATTTCCAACACCCCAGCAACCAAGGCCATATATTAAAATAGCCTGGATGTTTAAAGGTTTCCTTTAAAAAGTCTCATTCTAATCACGGTAAATACATCACCATATGCAAGCATACACAGCACTAAGATTTATAATCTATTTATTAAATACAAAAGAAAATAAAGAGCATATTAAAGAATATTTTATTTCAACATTCTTTTTATTTCTTATTTTTTGTTCAAAAGGAACAATGATATAAAAATCTATGTTTTCCATATAAAATCACATTTGCTGCTTTGTGTTCTCAAACATTTTTGAAACATTTCAATCAACCAGTTACAATGACCATTGAAGCCACTAGATGCCACTGCATAGCCTGCTGACAGTTACATATTAAAGAAAGCAGAAGCATTAAGATGAGGGGTGTTCCAACCATTATATAAACATTGGGGTACTTGAGCTAATACAGTGGCAAAGTGGTTATAATTTAAAGGAGAATACTTGCAGCTCAGGGGTGAAATGAGTCTTTCGTGCTCTTTGAGCTTGGTGGTTTTCTTGCAAATGTTTCATTACCCAAACTAGGTAACATCATCAGTGCTAGTAAGGATCGGTTTGCTCTCAATTTATATTCTTGTGACTTGCCCTTTCAATATAACATTATGACATTAAACTAGTTTGGATAATGAAATGTTTGCAGGAAAACAACCAAGCTCAGAGAGCACCAGGGATCCCTCATGGCTATAATTTTACCAAATTCCTAAGCTTTACAGGTAGTAACTTGCAGTCACATGACCATGGGATGCTGCAACCAGTTGTAAATGCAAGCTAGTCGCCAGTCAAAGCGTGGTCATTTGACCTGGGGGTGGTGGTGACATTTTATGGTTGTTGTAACTTGGGTCATGACTGGTCGTAAGTTGAGGGTTACCTGTATTGTAGTTAATTAATTAATTAATCGTTATGTATATACCTTCCTTAATGTTGGGTTGTTTTTTCCTATTTCTTTCTTTTTTACTTGGCTTTTCCCCCCCTTTGTTTTCTTTGCCTTTCCTATTTTCTTTAATGTGTCACTTTATGCCAGAGATCTCCCTCAACTTTGCTGGTGTTCACTAGACTTGTTTATATATTAAACAATTTTATAAAGTGTCCCATTTACTAGAAGGAACTCTGGATGGCAAATGAAATAACAGAACTGGCCCTGATATTTTCACATCCATCCATCAAGCAACCACCCCATGCCACCTTCATCAACATCCTGGTCTCGGTGCCAGGTCTTCATTCCTTTCCTAAAGACCAACAAGGTCACAGTGCTTAGCTATGTTAGTAGAGACTTATAGGAGTATTGGTCCGTAACTCTGGAAGATACCAATTTAGCACAGGTTATTTCATACACATACAGTGGTATCTCATATTTGTCATTAATTGGTTCCGGGAGGCTCAATGAGTACTAAAAATGACAACTGCCAAACAAACCACGTGACTTACCAAGTGACCCTTTGTTTTGGTTGGGAAGGACCTCCTGTCTGTCCCTTTTCCTATGTTAGCATCCTCTCCAGCATGGCCAATCTCCTGTTCACCTTCTGCGGCTGTCCCCCTCTTCCTTTTGCAGTAACCTTCCCGGCATGGTCAACTTCCTTTCTGTTCTCCATGGCCATCCCCCTTTTCCTATCACAGCACACCGAGTACCAAACAAACAATGAATGCCGGGATATTTTCGTGTCAAAATGTGTCCAGTACCAAATTCAACAAGTTTTGAGGTACCACTCTATAATGTTGAAAGTTTAATTTTTTTTCATCCTTAACTTTGGAGACCCATAACCTTATATGAACTCTTCTGCTGTTGTTTTTAAAATATATTGCTTCACACATGTCCTGTTTATCATGACCTTTTGTTCCTAAAGTATATGTCTTATCTGTTTTTATTCCTAGCAGGAAACCTAGGTCTGAAATCTGTTTCCTTTTTAGTTCTGTTTCCCTGCTTTTGCATATTTTGCTCCAGTCTTGCTTAGAGCTATGTTTAGTGTCTTAGTGGAAGGCCACAGACTCTGTAGCAACACAGCCCAGCCAGCCTCCAAATCTACAATTAAACAAATAACAGGTGACTATATCATGCTGGTAAAAAATATTTGCCTGATATCTAGAAAGCTCCCAAGAATAAGGCAGAAAAAGAGAAGCTAAGGAAACAAAATCTTTTTAAAAAAACTTCAAATCATTGGCTGGTTTTTATTACCTCAATTATGCACTTTTTAAGTTGCTGTAATAACCAGACTTTTGTGTATTTCCAGGTAATGAGAGGATCCAGGTGATATTGTATTCCATTTATAATTTCTTCCACATCTTATTAGAAAATAATCAATTAGAAACAAAAGAATAAATTAATTCCCTTTCATTGGTAGCCCTTGTAGTTGTCTACTAGGTTGCATGTTTATTGTCTAATTCAATTTCAACAGGCTTAATCAACAAACATCATTTTAGTCTCTCTGGTTGATCATCTCTGCCCAAAGAAAGATTAAAATGAATATTGATTTTTTTTTAAACTTCTCTGTGAACCAGTACTAATGAGTATCATATATTTATGGACTGGTTATCCTAGTATTCTAGCTAATTCTGAAATATAGTTCTGGGTTATTAATGTTCATCTCTTGCGCATTTTGTCCCCATGTTATTTAATGTATTTTTGGAATACTGGGATGAAGTGTCATATACAGGCATTATGCTCAAATCTATTTCTCCACTTCATAAGAATTTATCTAAAAAGGTTGCAGTGCTCAATCTGGGCCTGGCCACAATAACGAGCACCATTAACAAAAAGTTAATTAATCCAGACAAGATGAAGATACCGTAGAGAAATGGTTTATCTCCTTCAGGGGGTGATATTCATTATGTGCTAGATGAAATTGAACTTCAGTTGAAAGAATAACTTTACAGTTAGCAGAAGCCCTTTCATAAACTTAATTTTCTGAATTTTTAAGATGGAATATATTCTTAGCTTTTTAATAAACCTTCCTGGAAATTATATTAAAGTAGAAGTATAAGAATAAAAGTAAAAAATGTAAGAGAATAAATAATATCAGAACTAGGTCTCTCACATTTCATATCATGGCAATGCTATGCATTTGAATGCAATCTGTTCACAATAATGGTTGCCATTGATTCACTAAAACACAATCAAGTGATGTATATATGAATAGCTGCCTAAATGTTGGGAGTGTGACACTAGCAGCACTGATTTTTCAACTACAGACCACATGAACTGTGTGTGCTTGTGTGGAGCAGATAATTGGGGATTTGCTTTGTGTTCCATATTTATATTTATTCTTTCTATTCTTTATCTGTGAAACTACTAATATCAGATTCTTCTTATCAGGTTGTTACTCTCTGATTGTTATCCTGATAGCAGTAGTAGTTAAGTATTAGCCTTTACCTACTTATTTTGAATTTCCTTAAGCAAACTATATACAGTATTTTACAGTACTTTCCACCCTAATTCCAAAGGATATTGGATAGCATATAATATCAAACAATAATGTAACAAGAGAGAAATAGGTACTGAAAAGGATAATAAGAAACAACAAGAACAACAAAAATTACCAACAAAAAGAAAATGCAATCATCAAGAAAGCCAAGGATAAAATTTAAACTATAAATCTGTGTGATCAACCCTTCCTTAGATCAACCAAAGAACAGTCTTGATCACATGCCATCAAGCTGGTGTTGGTTCTTAGCATCCACATCAATATACTTTCTCCAGGTCCAACTGTCCCTCATCTGGTCCATCGATCTTGCTACTACTTATCCTTTTCTTCTTCTTTTCTTCCATCTTTCCCAATATTAGAGACTTCTCCAGAGAGCTAGGTCTTGTCTTTGCCCAATGTTTCCAAAGTAAGATAATTTGAACCTGGTAATTTATGCCTTGAATGAGAACTCTGGGTTAATTTGTTCAATGATCCATTTGTGAATTCTTGGCTGTCTGTGGTATTCTTGGGAGTTTTTTCTAACATCAAAAATGAAAATTATCAATTCTCTTTCTATCCTATTTCTTCACAGACCAACTTTTGCTTTCTTAGAATGTGACAGGGAAACCCATTGCACCATTTTCATTTCTGTACATATAAGACACTAAGGTATCTGATTCCCTTTTTCAAGGCATTTATGATTACTTTACTAAATGCTACTTTGTGGCATCTGCCTTTTTTTTTTTTACTGTTGATAGTTGATCCTAAAAGCAGATGCTGTCTAACACTTCAATATCTTTGTATCAGTTCTTAGGCTGTTTATTGTGCTTGTTAGTCATTAGTTTGGTCTTCTTTACATTTAAGGATAAACCCATTTTTTCACTGTGCTCTCTGACTTTTATTACTAGGGTTTGCAGATTCGTTGCATTTTTGGCAATCAGAGTAGTGTCATCTGTATAGTATAGGTCACTAATGATTTCTCCTCCAATTTTAAAACACCTGAATCTTCTTGTAATTCAGATTCCCTCAAAATATATTTATGCTTTCATTTATAGTTTGAATAAGTAAGGGGAGAGTATAGAACCTTGTCTCATGTCTTTGCCAACCTAGAGCCATACCATTTCACTATTTCTGTCCTTACTGAGGCTTCCTGAGTTGTAAACTACTCAGAGTCACTTATTCAGTGAGATGGGTGGTGTATCAATTTGGTTAATAAATAAGTAAAATATAGCTTTGTATGAGAACAATGAGATGTTCTGGGATTCCCATTTTTAAAGCACATTCTACAGGTTGACGTCATTGACACAATCAAAGACCTTTCTATAATCAATAAATCACATACTGATTGCTTTTTGGCTTTTTGTGAGTTAGGAATAATGTCTTTACGTTTTTGGCTTTTTCTAAAGCCAGATTGACTATCTGGCATCTCTTTTTCCCTGCAGCATTTTAAGCTTCATCGGATGGTCCTACGCACTATTTTGTTAGCACATGAAACTAAGGATATTGTACAATAATTTGCACACTGTTACATCTCTTTTTTTCTCCTTTTTTTTTGGAGGGGGGGAGGATGTAGATTGACCTCTTTTAATCTATTGATCGCTGTGTTATTCTCCAGATTTGCTAATGTAGATTGATTAGAACCTTTGCTGATTCTTCTTCTGTGGATTACCATATTTCTCTGGATATTCCATCAGTTCCTGTAGCATTCGAACTTGGTAAAGATTGGATTGCTATTATAATGGTATCTTCTGGTTTCTAGAGGTTCTTGTAAATATGGAATATCTTCTAAGGCACCTTGAATGTTGATATCTCTACCATACAATATTTCAATATATTCCTTCAATCTTTCTTTGATTTTCTCTGAATCAGTTACTTGTCCTTTGTTGTCCCTTAGCATATTAATTCATAGTTGGAACCTCGTTCTGACTTCAGAGATCTTTTGGAAGACTTTCCTTATTTTTCTCTGTCTGTTTACAACTTCATATTTTTACAGACATCACTGCAATGCTGCTTGTCTTTTCTCACAGCTCTCTGAAACTTTTTTTTAAGTTCCTTCCTGAGATTTTTGACTTTGGCTACTTTTTTCTTCTTGACAATTTCCAAGAACCATTTGTATTGAGACGGGTGGCTATTGAAACTAAATAGATAAAGAAAGTTCATTGTTTGTTCTGACATATTGCCAGATCATACTATGGAAACTGATTGGCTTTCTTCTTCTACCTTAGCTTAATTTGGAGCTTGCACATGAACAGTTTGTAATCTGTAGTAAGCACCTGGCCATGTTTTTGATGCTATAACTGAGCTCATCTACATCCTTTTAGCAATAAAGTTGCCCATTTGATTTCTCTATACTCTATATGAAGAAATCATTGGAGTAGCGGGAATTGATAATGGTTCTCCTGCTTCATTATGGTTTCCTAAACCATACAATCCAATTACATTTTCCTATTTAATGCTTTCAAACATTGGCATTCAAGTCTCCAGTTATAAGCAGCACATCTTGCTTGCATGTTCAGTTGAATTTCACATTTGATCTGATCATAAAATTAATCACTTTTCTGCACTGTATTAGTGGTTGGAACATAAACTTGGACATTGTCATATTAAAGAACTATAATCTAATTAATATCATGTATTTATTGATTGCATTGTAGCCAAGTTCTGTTCTTGCTATATCCTTCCTGACTATAAAAACAATATCACTCCTTGTCTGTTTTTCATGTCCTGAATAATAAAAAGTGCAATCTTCTGACTGAAAGTGTCTCATCTCATCCATCTCAATTCACTGATGTCTAAGATGTCAATTTGTAGTGGTTTCATTCCATTTTTCACTATATTAAGATTTCCCATGTTCATGCCTCTTACAGTCCATATTCCCATTGTAATTCTATCTTTGCAGCTTTGGATTTTCTTTTCCTTTGAGGCAACCCCATCAATTACAAGTCTTGAAGTTTTTAATGTAACCACCATTCATACTCCAAAAGATCCTCAGTTCCTCCTCAGTAGCATGTTGATAAAACAAAGCATTAAGCAAACACACAACCCTGGGAATATATACTTTTTATTAAGCAGGGAGTTCATCACAGAAGCTGCAACTCTCTCTTTGCATGGATTGATTTTACTAGGTTCAGTCATTCAACATTTTAACAAGAAAGAGAGTACTAAAAACAAATGTGTGATTCACTGATGTACAGTCAGTGATTTCACCTCTCTCTTTCATCTAATGTATGTGCTACAAATGATTAAGAAATTACTATAGCCTTTTACATCTTCCACTGGGACTAATTTGCAGCCTGGTATGCTTTCTCTAGCATTAACAAGTTTTTAGAAAGTTGATAATGTATTTGCTTCTTTCTTTCTCAAGCTTCTATGGCATTGCAATCAGTCAACTTTGATCAGTTTATGAAATGTGTGTTATAAGAAATAAACTGAATCCATTCTCTAAAAGGTCTATAATGATACTGCACTAATCTCTGCTAATTATCTACCTTCTGGCAGTCAAATTAAAGAATGTTTAAGAAAAATTCTTCAAAATTGGCAATAATTTTACATAACAACAGTAACTTTTTTGTGTTCCATATTTTGTGTTAGTGTGAAAAGTGGATCCTTGGTACATGTTTCTACTTGATGTCCTTTGCAGTGAACCCCTATCCTGTTTCTATTAGCATGAACTCATGCTCAGTTTTGTACAGGAAGGAAGAAAGGCAGGCCGGCAAGATGACCTGAAGCTTCTCTTTGGAGAATCTATATCTCTTGACATTTTGCCAAGCAAGAAAAGCCTCTGACAAGCCACACAAGAAGCCCAACCAAATTCATAGCAACGATTTCTAATGATTCAGATGCAGACTTAATAAACTGAAGTCTTGAGGCTCAGCAGAAGACAGTTGCATATAAATTATGGTCTAAATGAATAACAATGACTCTATTTAGGTTCTATGTGCCTAGCTAGGATTACTGTCTACATATGCAAGAAATTTTGCAGACATTTTACCATGCAGTCATAGGAACAGATACCCATGAGATACAGTGGTATGGGGGATAGATTTTTCATGTGCAAATCAGTTTAAGATTGAAGGAAATCTTGAAAGGAAAATAAAGATATCATAGAATTAATATGAAGTGTCCAGATTGTGGTCCATGAGACCTGTAATAGAACAAAATCTGGAGAGATTTTGTACAATAAATTCATTCAAACTCAAGCTGAACTATCACTTAGCATAATATATGAACTAGATCAGAGAACAAATAATAGACATAGTATGGCTTCTTCACATAAGCCAATGAACCACATAATCTAATCAATCATATGTTTAGAAAATGGCTGGGTTATGTAAATATAGATCATACAATTAGTTTAGGTTTGTGTTACGTGAACTCAGAAACTTGGGTAATTCTGTGTGCTCTGAAACTATAGCCACATTTCCCAAACCTGTGAGAAGAGTTACCCGAATAGTCTTCTAGCATTCATTTCTTAAGACGTATCCTCATTTGCACTTAACCAAGCCAAAAACAAACCCTGGCAACAATGCTTTTCAGTGAGTCCTCATGATGTTGCGTCCATATCACCTCCAGCCCATAACTGAGACAGGCTCAACCTGCCCTTAGCTGTATCTGCATTATAGTTTTCTGCTTATTCCAACATCATCCAAGGGCAACCTCAAAGTATCTAAAATCAATTCAGATTGTATCATATATTATCTTGGAAAGAAGTCAAAATACAAATATCATAGAACAGGATATAGATTGATGATAAGAACAAGAACAAGGCTGATTGCAATGCTGCTTCTGCTACTAATGTTGCCATTGCCTCCATGAGATCAGTCTCAGCTGCAGGACACTGAGGAATCTTTGCCAGACACAAGTCACTAAGAGGTAGGTATGCAATCCGCACAATGACACATTCCACTTCTCTCTTGGGGTTTGCACAACTGTGCTTGAGTTGCTGACTCTGTCTTCTCTCACTGCACCATTTAATGCCAGCTCCCCTTGAGTGACATTGCTTCTGTTTCTCCTGCAATTTTGGCCTTTCTTCCTTTCCTCACAGAATTGTCCTGGGACCTTGCAACAAGGTCCACTACATCTAGCTTGGCTACATTGTGATCCAGAACAAGGCAGCAACACTGGGCAGAATCACAGAATCCCTTATTCACTGCTCAGAGGAGAAGCAAACACAGCTGCTGAGGGAGATTGCTCCCAAATGTCAAGTAATGCCCACTTTGTGCAGCAGCTGAGAAAGGAGACCAACGGTTGGGTTTCCACATGGTAGCAGGTATAGGACCTGTGCCCATAACCAATATAACAATGTGGACTACAGCATGGATGAATAATTAGCCAAAGCATGCTGCCTTCCATCTCTTCTGTGCAATCAGTTGCTGGGATGTTGTATTTCCTTCCAATCAGCAAGCCACACATATGAAAACAGTTTGCATGGCATTTCTGCCATGGAGCCAGCAGATTCCATTTTGACTCTTCCACCATTAAATATCTGCACTGGAGAAAAACTGCTGAAAAGGCTTGACGTATCTCACAGATCAAAGTTAGATTCCTGATTCATCCATGCTGGGGACTTATGGCAGCATGAAGATATGGCCCTATCTGTCAGGCCCTAAGAACCGAACAGTGGAATTACTTAAGAGTAGTTTCCTTCATGTATACACAGAATGTTGCAAAAGCAACTAAAGCAACTATTTGCATAACTACAAATATTTTCTGGGAAAAGCAAGGGAGTAGCCATATTAGCTCTCTTTCTGCCAACCAAACTTTCCAAACTCTACTTCCTCTTTGCCCCCTGGAAAGCAGTCCCTCCTTTCTGGGAATCCAGACTGCATTCCACCACATGATCTATGTACCAGTACTCAAGGTTTAATAGTGTGTTATCTCCTCCCATGATGATTCCCAAGAGCACCTGGAGATTATGGTAGAAGAGATACTCCTGAGCCAGGGCATGGTAGCCTGCATAAACAACCCCTATTTGCTCAACTTTCATAGTAGCTTTATAGTAATGGGGGGAGCCTGCCCCATCCCAGCCACAGTGGCCGTGCAGACATAAGGTGGGACAGAGCAGGCACATCTGGTGGGCTGGATCACGTGCCTCCCCCTTCCCCTCCCACAGAGCCATCATTGCACCTGCTGTTTGGAGAGCCAGCTCAGTGGTTGCAGAGGGCTGCAGAGCCCCAGTGTGCACCAGCTGAGGAGCTGGCAGGCTGCAGCTGCTGCCAGATACTGTTGGCCCCGTGCGCTCGCCTCCTGTGCATGTGCCAGGGGGGCATCCAGCTGAGCGGGGCCAGGGTGGCAGGGACCGGTCCCTCGCTGTCGCTGGGGCGACCCAGTGGGGCAAATCTGGACACATCACGGGCTAGATCCTTGTGTTTGACATGCCTGCTCTATCCATAGAGAGAGTAATTTGCTGGACAGTATCCTGCTATCAACTTTTATAATGTCATGTGCTATTGAAACCAAAGGAAACCATTAGGGTGCCTATACTGGTATTAGGGTAGTGCCTGTCAGTGTCATGTTTATTTCATTGAGTAGTACTACAGGAAGTACTACTACAAGGAAGAGTGTTGTGGCCTTCTCGTCTGCACATCTGCATCTGTAATCACCCATAAGTAAAATCTCACACAAGACTGCCATGGAGTGAATAGGCAAAAATTCTTGAGTGCCCTATTGCCAGGGAACAGCACTTTATTATTATTATTGTGATAGGTCTATCTGGCTAGGCAAATTCTTTCCCAGTCATTTCTGCATTTGTCCCTTGGAAGGGGTGGGCATGGAGTATTAGGATTGAGTGATGCTGGAGCCTGTGATTGTGAGGTTTTTATGTATCTGGGAGTGTTATTTCAGAGTTCTCTGGTTTTTTTTAATGCTCTCTCTCTTTCTCTTCAGTGTTATTGTGAGCTAGTAACAGTTATGACACATAAAATGGATAGCTATATATCTCTCATAAACAAACAAACAAATAAATGCTCTTTAGAGAAGGGCTATCATCCATATAGGCAACTACTGCTAAGTAACAACACAGGTGCTGTGCAAACTTTGAGGAATGGATCCTCCTAGGCAAGGAGAAATGTGATTCAGCAGAAATGATATGTGCCCTAGCTGAAACACATTCCTCAGCTTGCAAAATCCTTCTGCCAGCAGGAAATCCACCATCACTTGTGGTTTAGGCTGCTGCACAATAACGTGTTAAAGAGATAAATGGAGAAACTTCCACCCCTTTGAAATAGGCCAAGTCAAGGAAACTGAGGCCTCTGGAACTTGTTTATAAGATACAGTGACAAGAAACAAAATCTTGAAAGCCTATCAGAATTCCCTTCTGGGTTTGAATGCCTTCTGGCAACTGCTTGGACGAGTCCCAGCAATTTTCTTGGCAAGATTTCATAGGGGTTTCCCATGTGCCTAGTTCCTAGCTCTGAGAGTGCCTGGCCCAAGGACACCAAGATGCCTTTGCGTTTAAGGCAGCACTAGAATTCAGTCTCCTGGTTTCTAGCCTGATGCTTTTAACCAGACCAGAAGACAGCTGTAGAGCATTAACTGTAAGGTGACCAACCGTCCTCCTTTAGGGAGCACAGTCCTCCTTTTGTAAGTTCTGTCTTCCCTCGAAAAGTGTCCTCCTACATGTCCTCCTTTTCAATATTTGAAGACTAATCTGCAGGGCTTTTTTTTTCTCATAGAACACTCAAAATGGCGTTCCGGCACCTTTTTTTTAATTTATTTTTTTCAACTTTTGCATGAGCTGTGCTACTCCCCCTATTGGCTTTCGAAAGCCAATAGAAATTGCTGCTGAGCGCGCCAAATTGCTGCTGAGCTCGGCCAGCAAACTTTGCACATGCAAATTGTCTGCAGCGAAGGCGAATTGGCAGGAACTTTGCACCCCTCCGTGCTACCCAACTACACCATCTCCTAGTTAGTCCCGAAGATACCTGGAGGAGACTGGAGCGGCAATGCCACAGTAAGTTTCTCTTGATCTTCAGCCCTGCTAGGGCAATAATGGATGTGGGCGTAAGAGGCAGGGGTGGCGGGGCTGCTGTGGGCAGGGTGTGAGGGGTGGCGGCGGCCGGCTACCCCGTGCTGTGGGAACTGCAGGGCCCGCTCTACACGGGGCTGCACAGGGTCGGCGGTGGTGCTGGCGGGGTGGCTGCAGGCGGGGTATGTCGACGGTGGGCTGCCCCATGGGGCCAGAGCCGGCGCAGCTGGTGCTTTGGGAGCCGCAGGGCCCACTCTGCATTTATCATATTATAGTGTATTCTGTATTATTGTTGCAATGAATAAAACGTTTCTTTTATGTACGATATTTTTTTTCTTCAATTTGTGTCCTCCTTTTCATTATAAAAAAGTTGGTCACCTTATTAACTGCAGGAAGCTTCAGCCAGGAGACTCTAAATGTGTATCCCACAGATGAAAGGACTACGCAGTGTTTCTCAACCTTGACAATTTTAAGGCATGTGGACTTCAACTCCCAGAATTCCACAGCCAGCAATGCTGGCTGTGGAATTCTGGGAGTTGAAGTCCACGTGCCTTAAAATTGTCAAGGTTGAGAAACACTGGCACTACAGCAATGCCCGGAGATGTAACAAAGGCTCCTAATGGCATTTGGTCTGCAATTTAAAAACGGCAAGAAATACGCTCAGTGCTGATTTGGTTAAAAAAATTAAGATAACAGCGTGTATATTTGCCCAAAGAGGTGGTGTTCTCTCCCTAAAAAAAATAAAGGGAAGCTTAAGGGTCTTTCAGGGAAGAAACTCCTTCCTGCTTTACCCCAATCTTTACCCCAAGCCAAGTCAGAGGCTTGGCTGCATCTGTTTACCAACAACAGCGGTAAGTTTCCCTCCCACTAAACTTGCAGTGTTTCTCAACCTTGACCATTTTAAGGCATGTGGACTTCAACTCCCAGAATTCCACAGCCAGCAATGCTGGCTGTGGAATTCTGGGAGTTGAAGTCCACATGCCTTAAAATGGTCAAGGTTGAGAAACACTGCACTAAAACTACCTTTTTTTAAAAGATTTTCATTAAAACAGTAAAAGCGAATACAAACTAAACTCGGAAAAAGGAATAGAAAGAATAAAAGGTGCAAAAAAAAAAAAAAGCTGCCTTTTCAAAAGAAAGCGGCTATATCCCACGGGACACAACAGATTCACACACACACACACCCCCGCACCCAGAAGAAGAGCAACAGCGGCTTCCTCCCCTCCGCGTTTGCGAACGGCCCGGCGTTCCTTCCTCCGCCCACCGGTCCACGCCCCTCCCTCCGGCTCCGCCCTCCCCATTCCCTATAGCTCCGCCCCTCCCCAGCCTCGTGTAGGGAAGGCGGAGCTCGCGCATAGGGTCACAGCGGCCGTCACGTGAGGGGGGAAAAGGGGGGCGTGGTTTATATTCGTCATCTGACTGGCTGCAGCTGCCGGAAATCTCGCGCCTCTAAGAAGAGTGTCGGTGGGGGGCGGGGGAGGGAAAAAGATGGCGACAGAAAGGGAGCCCCCTCCTTTTGGGGACGGCAAGCCGACGGAGTTCGAGGAGCTGGAGGACGGGGAGGACCTTTTCATCAGCACCGTGTCTACCCTCGAGGTAAGGCGGAAGTGGTCGTGGTTTCTCCACTTTTCCCTCTTCTTGGAACTCCTTATTTCTTCTCCCAGAGCAGCTGCTGGGTGGCTTTGACATGGCTGTACCTCCTCCGTCCAAGAGGTTTTTGACTTCATTCCTCCCTTCCTCAAACCTGGCTTGCTCCCGCCTCCTCTTTCGCTGCCATTCCCTGGGCTGAGGCTCGCCAACCTCTGGGTTATTCCCAGCTGTGAACACTTCCTAAAGCACTAAATTTTTAATTTAATTTTCCCCCTCTCTGGGCAAGGACTGAGTGATTTCCTCCAGTAGGTTTCTGTAGTGGTGGCTGCTTCTCCTGGAAAATGAGGTCTCCAACGGCCAGCTGTTTTGAGGGTGAGCAATCCTTGCAGTGTCTCTCATAGAGCAATTGTCTGCAAAAATGGCTTTCTGGGGATGAAGCTAATATTCCTGAGCTGTTTTTGCTGTTTCAAATATTCCTCAGCTGTTAGTGTCATAACTGTTAAGGGGGGGGGGAAGAGTTGCTAATTGGGGAATAAAGTATTACTGGAAGATGTTCAAATACTTCTGAAGTTTTGTTGGGAGTTTCATCCAGTGAAATCAATGGGTTAACTTTTCAGGTGACGGTGTAGATGGTGATGCTATAAATCTGATAAGAAATTGAAGGGGGAATAGTATAAAGTGTGTATTTTCCAATATAGGATTTTGTTTATTAGATAACTAATGTCCTGCGCAGCTGGCGAAAATTTAATTAGCTCCTCCTGCACCAATTTGTGTATCTTGAATGCAACTCTTAAATTTATTTAGTAAAGGAAGCTTGATTGTGGCTTGTCTCACGTTAATCTTTATAGGTATAACACAAAATATTTGTAAATCAAAAGGCTCTAATTTGTGAACAACTACATTTAGTATCTGTTTGCCATCTATGATAGATAAAAGCATTGTATAGAGAGCCTTCCGTTGCTGGCTGTTGTTTCCTAAACTTACTTCCACCTTTTTATGCTGAGTCAGTATTTTTTCCCTTGTGAAAAAAATAGGCAAAATACGTAGTGAAGAAAATATGCTTTTAGAAAATTGAATACGGTACTCCTGCCTTTCTAAACGGCTCAGTTTAAAAATATAACACTATAAACAAGACAACTAGAAATAATTTGCTGGTATTACATTTAATTATACAGATATTCATATTTCTCATACATTGCAGTTTGACCCTTAAAACTTTGTGGATGAAACTAGCAGCTGAAGTAGCTTTTATTGGAACAAAGACTCAAACAGCAGAAATTGTGTGTGTGTGTGTGTGTGTGTGTGTGTGTATAAAATCAATGTGTATTGAGTTGACTATTAATGTGAAAGAAATAGTTGATAAATGAGGGATTTGATATTTGCAGAATTTGATTTTATAACTAAATTGTAGGCTTAATTTTCTAGGTAAGAAGTCACTAATTTTTGAGCCCAACAACTCAATGCATGATAGATGAATTTGGATCTTTGGTTAAAACCTTTGTTAATATGTTATTGTCACAAGTTTTATCTCTACAATTGTGGAACACTGCTGTTTATCAGAGTATGTTGTACAATATTCTGATACATCTAAGAGCCCTATTTTGTTTCATTGAGTTATTGAAAGTTCAATGTTCAAATAACTACAGAATTATACTAGCTTTAGTTATTTTTTTAATAACCATTTCCCCTGAATTTGGTTCCATTTGTTAAGGCAGCATATCTGTATCCTGCAGGATTAACAAGCATGGATTGGTGACATCAAAGAGGATATGAAAGTATTAATATTTAAAAGAGCTACACTAGAGTTGCATTGAAAGTATCTTATTAGTTTCTCCTTTCTCAACAGTGTTTCCTCTGTCAGATAATACATAAACGCTCAGATGAATTATCTGCAACCTAAACACAAAGCCTTGCATGTAATTTAAATCAACACTAATCTCTCCAGGGAAGCTCCCTATTATATATAATCACCCCAGGGAAATTAGTATAGGTGTGGAAAATATTTTGACTTCAGAATTCCTTGTTTTGAGCTACTATAATCTTATAGGTGATCAATACATCTTGCATAGCTTTGGCATGTCTTTTATCTGAACAGCTTATATTTGGCACCCAAAATTTAATTTATATTTCTTTTTCTGATTATATGTGCCATCATATATTCAAAAACTGAGTGCTGAATACTCTACTGCAGGCATGTCAAACTGCCGGCCCACGGGCCAGATGTGTCACGCCAAAACTGCGTCTACCCCATTGCCAGCAAAGGGGGAAAAGTTGCAATATGTTGCGTGATGTCACATGACGTCGCAAGTTTGACATGCCTGCTTTACTGGTAGATTATTGCTTCACATATTAAAATGAATGGGCAGTAATGGGATCTCCAGCCACAATGTTCATGACTTATAGTTTGGTAGCTTTAGTTTGCAGTTGAAATAGTTTTTAATCTTAAACAAATAATAAGGATGACTTGCTAACAAACAAACTGGAGATCAGTTTTTAACTGTCCTGCCCATCTGATTTCCAACCAGTCCTCATAATTGGAGTGACAAATGAAAGAATGACCCTTCCAGAGTCTGGGGTTTTTTTACTCCTTTTGTAATGTATATTTAATAACTAAATGGAACCTCTTTGTTCAGAAATATTGTATGGCTCTATGGTGCTTATGTTTTAATCACTTATCCTGCTAGAAACTTGTTGAATAGACAAGCCTGATCTATTAGGCTTATTTTATATCCATGAAATGTTTTAATCTAATGTCCAATTGACATTTAAAATAGCTAGACTACCCTAGGCTGGCTCTTTAGGAAATTACATTACTAGCCTTTTATTTTTCATTCATCGGCAACCCATTCCTTAACTTATTTTGCTTCCTTTAGCAGTGTGTAAAACTTGTATTTTGATGTTTTTAAATTTTGTGAATGATAATCAGTGTTAGCCCTGTTGCACAGTCACTTAGAAGCCATTGTCTTTTTTAAAGTTTTGAGACTTTAAGCTACTACAACTTACAAATATTTAAAAAATTATATAAATGAATTCAGAAGTTCAACTGTATTAAGTGATATTTAATATAATTAAGCTTTCATATGGTTATAGTTTTTAAAGCTGTTTAAGTTTGGATATACTTGCATCAACCTCTTTTTATTACTTGACAATACTCATTTCCTATTGTAGGAACTTTAGAAGTCAACAACGTTGCCACATTTAAATTGGATTAACAAATATGAATTAAATTTTTAGACTGGCATTTGAGTGCATACGAATAAACAATACAGTGAATAACACAAAGTGAAAACATTAGCTAAAGTATCCTGCTAAACAATAATTAAAGGTTTCTTAGTGTCTTATTCTTCCTCTTCTTGAGGAAATGGAAAGTGTTGACATGAGTAAATATGTTCTCTGCTTGTAAACGTTAACAAAAAAATCATAGCGTAAATACTAACTGTTTCTCAACTATTTCTTCCTTTCTCTAGTCAAGCCCTTCATCTCCAGAACCAGCCAGTCTTCCAGCAGAAGACATCAGTACAAATGCAAATGGTCCTAAGCCTACAGAAATCTTATTAGATGATGACAGGGAAGATCTTTTTGCTGGTAATTTCTTTCCCATTTTTAAACCAGTTATTTACTAGAAAAACTTCATGCATGTTTTTTCAATGTATAATTTTAATGATCTGTTTTGCATCCTTTATCAACATTTAGTTACTATTAAATACATCAGAACAGTTTTTAACATTTAAATAAAATTGGTCTGAATAACTATAACATTGTAGTGGGCAACAAGAAAATGTCTCCTGTGTAAAATTATGACTTATTAAAAGGTCAGGCCTTTGTTAGCCTTAATACATACTGTTTTTTTGTATATACAGAATAGAGATTGAAAGATTAAATATATATTTTTTTTTGCATATTAACAGCTTCCTATTATGTTTCAACTTGGGAAATCATGCTTTGACCTAAGTTTAACAAGGCAAGGCGTAATTCCTATATTCAACCTCTCTTGGTTTAAACTATAACACAGAACATGTTTTATTTAAAGTGTTTAGTAACTGAAGCATGAAGGACATAGTTGAATTAAATTAGCTTTATTTGTGCATATGTACTGACAGGCATGGTTTTGCAAATGACGTTCAAGAAATGATCAGTTGCATGGCTTTACTACTTTACTTCTTCTACTTCAGTTCTCCTTAGAGCAGAAGTTACAACTTATGGACTTCCCTTTTTTCTTTATCATGTCCTGTATTACTATGGAAGAAAATGCAACCAATGAGAGCACATTTCTGAGAACCCCATAGTATAAATTATGTAGCAATTGCTCTTCAAGATCAAGCAATTGATGTATTTCATCTTTATGGTATTTTGTTCTTTAAGCCAGAATATAATCAAGGTTACATACATATGAGAAACTTGTTCACGGGGCTACTTATACAATTGAGTATTTCTATTCAGTTGCTTTTAGCATTTTTATTAAGTTACTATTTCTATTCAGTTGTTTTAGGGGAGGTTTGATGCTAATTTCTAGATAAGTTACATTGATTATTTAACTTGGATTGTGACCTCTAGCAGACTAAATAACTGCAAGTATTTCAAGAACCAATATAGAATTTCTTGAGAGTTGGGAACAGCTACTTAAAAATATAAACAGTGCTTGTTTAAAAATGTGAAATGTTTGCTGTAGCCACACCTTATTAGTGCTTTTTCATAAGGTATCAATTTTTCATTGAAAAACAGTGCAGAAAAATCTATGACTAAGTAAAAATCAAATTCTGTACAGTCTTGATTGATCTTGAAAAGCCAATGTTGTTTGTGTTTTTAGGATGGACAGGAAATGCCAGGACTATGGACTAGACTGGTAAATAAAAAAAACCCCAAGGATAAGGCAGTGACAAACCATTTCTGTATTATTATCTAGCAATGACTAATGAAGTTACCAGAAGCTAATTTAGAGAAACTTTGACAGAGATTACTATTGCAAGCCAAAAGAATGTTATATTTCCTGCATTCTAAATAATTAAAACAAGTATTTAAGAGAGAGTAATTAATTATTAGAATCTAATAGAATCATCCATTATAGGTAGTTCTTATTTAGCAATCCTAATGGGGACCCACATCTCAGTTGTTAAGTGAAGTGGTTTGCTAAGGGAAACTCTGGCTGTGCTTATAATGTTACTTCAGCCTTTCCTTTGCTCCGACCTGTGAAAGTTGTAAATGGTCATAAAGTTACTTTTTCATCACCGTTACAACTGTGAATGTTTACTAAATAAGGCAGTCATTAAACAAGGACTACTTGTATTTTTTATTATTATGTTACATTCCTGTATCAGTAGCTTAATATTTATTACTTTATGATTAATTATAATATTAAAATATATTGGATCAGCAGCTTTTTTTCTTGCATACCATCCAAGCAGCTCTCTGTTCGTAAAATAGTTGGAATGTCCTAAATCCAAGGATATGTAGAATATATCCACTCTAAGGTGCTTTAAGATTTTATCACTAAAGTAGTATGTTATGCTCAACTGTTAGTTAAAATATTTACCAATTTGACAACTATAACTATTTGGTTATATACATTTTAAATGAACTAAATTTATTTGATACTAGCTGTACCCGGTCACGCGTTGCTGTGGCTCAGTCTGGTTAAATGGAAAAGAAAGAAAAGAGAAAGTGCACATTTGTGTCACAGGTGTGACATCTATATAATAGTAGGTATTCGAATGCAACGTTGTGTCAAAATTTCAAAGCAATCGGTGAAGAACTTTCGGAGATTTAAGATTTTGAACAAACGAACATTTACATTTTTATTTATATAGATATATATTATTTTACTTCATTTCTCTTGTCTGATCTCTTCATGATGTAGCTGTATCTATTAAAAACAGATGAATAGTATAATTAATATTAATAATGGCTGAAATTATGGCTTAACCTTTGCTAAGAGCAGCTTGTAGAAAAAACAAGTGATTAAACTGTCTCTGTGTCATCTACTTGTCCCTAGAAGCCCACCAGGCTTACAGGCAGTACTTGGGCTAAATACAAGTTTCATTCTCTAACTTTGTCTTTCCCCCCAAATTTGCATTTAAATGATGGATGATAGTAAAAAGTGTATTCAGCATGGCTTCCATTCCTTTTAATAATATGCTGATTATTTTTGCAATTGATCATAACTTGCATTAACAGATACATTTCTGTTACTTGTAACTACAGACTACAGAATATGTTACAAATATTAATCATGCAATACATAATTTAAATTAAGCTTGCTCTGAATTTCAGACTTTTCACAATAATACTGAGTATCAGTGACCTGTACAGGAGTAAATGAAAGATACTTTCAGAAGACAAATCTTTCTCATGGTGTGCACATGTATAAAAATATTCAGGATAATGGGTGAATGGTTCTCTTTTTTGTCTAGAAGCAACAGAAGAAGTTTCTTTGGATAGTCCAGAAAGGGAACCAATACTTTCTTCAGAATCTACTCCAGCTATAACCCCTGTTACCCCAACAACACTAATAGCACCAAGAATGGAAACAAAAACAGTAGTGGCCCCTGTGGATTTTGACAGATGCAGAGAAGAGGTATTAATGTAGTTAATAAGGCAATTATCAAACTGGGTACACAATTTATAGTCAAAGTAAATGTGAATATATTGGCAGTGTCCACAATAAAATCCTCTAGCAATAAACAAATAGTTAACTTGCTTTAGAAATTGATATTTATTCTTATGATAAATGTATGGATGGGACTGGTTTTACAATTCCTACAATTGTCATTTCTACAGGGAATGCTGTCTTGTTTTATATTAATTATATATAAGTAGTTGGAGCCTTTTTGAATGAATATTGGGATAAATATTTTAACACAATGGCTATTGCCAATTAAGAAATCTTGAAAAGCTTTAAATTATTTTGAAATTATCTACTACAGGTTCTCCTGCTCGAGCAAGGAGCTGGCCTAGAAGACCTCCAAGGTCCCTTCCAGATTCTGTTCTGTTCTAGTCTAGTCTAGTCTATTCCTATTCTTATTCTATTTCTATTCTATATCCTGACTTTATTCAGAGGTATCTCTAAATTGGCAGAGACATAGTATTTATCAAATTTGTTTGCTGCCCATCTTGTATCCAATGAGTCTGAGTAGCTTACAACATAAAAAACAGAAAAACATTAAAATCATCCTCACTAAAATATCAGCGAGTAAAAACATTAACAGATAAAATCAAGGAGACAAGATGGCAAAAAAGATGGCAGAGAAGGTTCTTCTCCTGGATCCCACCAGCCAAAATTCCTTGGCTGGTGGGATCTGTAGTATGCTCCCTCTGTTGGCACAAGTGGGGAAGACCAGTCCCATTCAGGTGAGATGATTCCTCAAATAGCCTGCACCCTGCCAGCATTGTATCTATTCTCCCTATTCTTATATTTATCCTCCAGTAAGCATGCCCAACTCTGAATATACAAGTTAAATTTTCTATTAAGAACTGACCAGATTGGATAGCTACTTTATTCTGAACATAATTTCCTAGTTCAGACACAGTCAGGATTTTGGGTTCTTTGCAGCATGCTAAGAACAGAAAAATATGGCAAGGTCTTTGGCTGGTCCATATCTTATCCATCTTGGTTTATATCAAGAGATTATTTCAGTAAAAATTCCATGAGGTCCTTAGTGTTCTCTGAGTTTGTTTGTTTTCTTATAGATGTTTTATTACCCAGCTAGATAACTTCATCAGTGTTACAAGGGGGTGGGGTTTGCTCTTTCTTTTTATAGAAATGTCTTGCCCTATCAGTGTTGCTGGAATATTCTTGATTAGATACGATTTATTGTTTGTTTGTCTGAGTTGATTAATATGGTAAACATATACATAGTTTTATTCAACTCAGTGACTTGACTTTTGCAAACATACTATTATGAATCTCCAGTTCTCTTTAAACTGGTACAGGTGTTTTAGAATGATGTATCTTGAAAACTGATTTTCATTCAGAGGGAACTTGATTTCTACGAGTAGAGTGGAATTTTAATAATCCATTAAAATATGAGCAAGGCAATAAATAGCATTAATCTAGCTAAAGTTTAGGGTAAATGGCAGTTGATGAGGAAAAGGAAGTCTTAACAAAAGTGGGGAAATGGTATTTGTCTCTCATATGGATGTGTATACCACAGGATGAAAAAATTCTCATTTCTTTTATCTAAAGTAGAAAATATAAATGTGAAAAGTAATGGTCTTAATAAGAAGCATTGTTTGAAAATGAAAGCTCTAAAGTGAGTTATAGATCTAAAGGAAAAAAATTACAAAGTTAGTGGCCTGGTTGTTTTTAAAATTTTAATGTTTATTCCCTACACCATAAGATCCTTCATTTTATCAAAAAGCTCTGCAATTCTGTCTCTCAAACTTTTTGAGAGTTAAACTACAAATTTACTCTGCTTTAATTAATTCACCTATTTTTTAAAAAAATGGGATGAACCTTGTCTATCCATGACCACAGAGCTTTGTAGGGAAAGAGCCAGATCAATTTGATTTTATTCTGACTTGCGTTTGTTCCACTATGGATCTACCATGTATCTGCTATAGGATCAGAAAAAATATTTCTAGGGATGCCAATATTTTTTTCATTTCTTATTCTAAATAGTTGTATTATATTGGGATAATTTGATGGAATATTTTTATCAAAATACAAGTAGCCTTTATTCTCAATTCTAAAAAAGTGTTTTAATGCTGAGAAATCATAATCTTTTTTGTATGACAACTTTTCAGACATAGTTACACAACATTAATCATATTCACAATGTTCTTCAGAATTAGGAAGGTGCTTTATCTTTTCTAATTTTAATTATTCAAATGACTGCCTTATTGAAAATCTAGTGAGCTATGTTTGGGCTTTTGATATTTCTCAAACTATAGAGATGCAAGTGTGATGTTTAATCTTTTAGAATTTGTGACTAGACATTAAATTTAGATTATTGGAAAGATTACTTACTGTTTAATATCACATGTGTTTTTTAGATTGAAGAAGAAACAAATGGGGATGCATTTGATATTGAAATTAATGTATCAGATCCAGAAAAAGTTGGTGAGTCTGAAAATTGTTGTATTAATTAAGAAAAATTTACTTTATTTTATAGCTAAACTTTGATATATACCTATTTAAATCACATGTATAAAAACTCTAATGTTAATAGATTATATAAATGGATAACTCTATTTTTTTAATAAATATATATCTTTATTCATGTACCATACAGGGGATGGCATGAATGCGTATATGGCATACAGAGTCACTACAAAGGTACCTGTTACATGATAACTAAGCAAATATTTAGTGTTCAGCACTATATAAATGTGGTATATTTTACAAATGGCTTTTTCTGTTTTTTTAGACTTCCCTAACTATGTTTCCCAAAAATGAATTCTCTGTTAAAAGAAGATTCAGTGATTTTCTTGGTTTGTATGGCAAGTTAGCATCAAAATATCTTCATGTTGGTTACATTGTACCACCAGCTCCAGAAAAGAGTATTGTAGGTAAGTGTGACTAATGAATAATGGTATTCATCTTCCATTGTGAAACTGTTATTCTGACAATAAAAATTGTGTTGCATCACATAAATCTATTTTTACATCTATTTGACACATTTTACTTTTAGAGTATGGGTTATTAACCTTGGATCCACAGACCCCAAGGGGTTGTATTTAGATGTCCAGGGGTCTATGCATTTGAATGGGAAATATATAAATATTCTTTATTTTCACTAACCTCTACCCATGCCTAAATTGCTTATTTAGAGGTTAGAGAAGATAAAGAAAATAGTTACTTTATTAGTGAACTTAATTTTCACTGACTTCTAACTGAAACGAAGTCTGTTTTATTGATTAATGGAATAATGAAGTACATATATTACTATGTTACATATTTGTTATTTGTAACATTTTGATAACTGAATTTAAACTTAATAGGTTTCCTTTGCATTATAGTCAATATATATTTGATGTGTTTAAACACAATTTTCTGAGAAGGGGTCAATAGGTGTCACTGTATTTCCAAAGGGCTCCACTGCACAAGAAGGAAATGAAGCCGGTATAGGGCCAGGTTACCTACAGAACCATCTTCGCCCTATTACACCAGCACCTCCCACCTGATTAGGCAAAAGAGATAAGTAGCGGGCCTGTCAGTTAAAGAATTTTGACTGGCAGGCTCTAGGAAGAGAGTCCTTTCTGCCATTGCTGGCTTTAAAACATTCTGTCCCTAGAGGCGAAGCGGGTGCCCAGTCTCATAGCCTTTCAGAAATGTCTAAAGATCTGTGTCTATTATCTCATTTTGACCTTACAGAAGAGCATGCAACCTTAAATGCCCCTCCCCTGCCTTCTAATTTTTAATATTAAATTTTAAGCATCCTTGTCTCTTATTTAAATTTTTATCCTCATTTTTTTATTTTTAATATTTTATTTCTATACCACCCAGAGTCCCTCTGTGAAGGAGATGGGTAGTTTTTAAACTTAATAAATAAATAAAGGAGCTCCTGCTTTTGAGACTAAAAAAAAGAAAAAGAAAATATGTAAGAACTAAATGAACATATTTTTGAAAGAAAAGTACACTTTATTTGAATGATAAAATGTATTTTCCATGTTCTATTTAGTTGTCCCTTGGTCTTGGAGCATTTAGTTACTTTTTCAATTTTATAGTAAATTGACAATTAAAATTTTTAGGTTAATCTCTCTGTCAATCACATACTGATAATCAGTACGTTGATGATACTCAGCTTTACATCTCTAAACTGGGCCATAGTGGTGAGACTGTTAAAGTCTTGTCTTAGTGTCCAGAGGTTGTGGAGATCCAGATTGAATCCTAGCAGGATACAATTACTATTTGTCATTAGGGTATTCAGATGTTCCAGTGGTATGTGTCAATGGGGGGACCAATAACCCTGAAGAAGTAGGTCTGTGATTTGAGTATCATTCTAGATTCACAGTTCCTGCTTGATTGAAAGTTAGAAACCATAACCAAGTTGGTTGGAAGTTAGATTAGCCACCATCTGCAAGCAGTTGGAGCTCTTTCAGAGGGATTTGAGACTCATTTGCATGTTTTATGTCTTTTATATCTTATTGGATCATACTGTTCGTATTTCTGTAAATTAAGGTTATGTGGTAAAAACCCTGGTTATTCTCCCAGGCCTTTGGATTAGAATGATGGTTGAGCCCATATGGTTTGTTATTGTTGTTTAGTCTTTGGGTATTGTCTTCCGTTCAGTTATTTTTTGCTTGATATATTTTATGCTAATGTTTTACTTATAAGCATTTCAGAGTTGCTGTGGACTTGGGCAGACTATCAACTGAAATTATTTATTTATTTACTTATTTGTATCCCACCTTTATTATTTTACAAGTAACTGAAGGCAGTGAATGTATCCAAAATAACTTCCTCTTTCTATTTTCTCCACATACCAACCCTGTGATGGGTTGGTGTGAAAGAAAGTGATTGGCCCCCCGTCACCCAGCTGCTTTCATAGCTAAGGTGGGACTAGAGCGCACAGACTCCCACTTTCTAGCCTTGTGCCTTAGCCACTTGACCAAACTGGCTCTCTATATATTTAGAGGGAAAGTGGGTGCACGTTATTTTTTGACTTGTATATTCACAGCATCATTAAACTTTGATGTTCAATAGTTCTTAACTGAAGAAAGCTTACTCATTTTTATATAGGATAATAATAAGTGTAAAGTTGTAGAAACATACTTTCAACCCTTTGGTGAGGTGTTCAAATTAATCAAGGGAATTAGTATCTCTACAAATGAAAATGAATTCTTTCCCAAGAAAAATGGAATAGACTAATGAGAAACAATACTGTGCATTGATATTCTTGAGAATACTAATACTTGGTTTGAGAAAACTTGAGCAGAATTCTGACTGAAGAGTTTTATTGTTTGGTTATTTGACTGTTTCAGGCTGATTGTTGCATATTTGAAAAATAATTTTGAAGAAGTGTTTTGGACATTGCAAAAGTACAGCGTTTTCTATTATCCACTAAGCTGCCTGTTTTTTTTTCAAGCTTCAATATAAGTTGAGTCTGAAAAAAGAGCTGCTGCTATTTTAAGAGTCACATTGATTTTTGAGAAGTGCTATACTCCTACCAGGGTCAAAAGCACACTTTCCAATTTGTTTTTGCAGTTTGCACAGCCCTAGACTGTGGCTGGCTGTTTTTCTTTTTTGGATTTGAGGAATGTTCTTTGAAATACTCTTATTTTTCATTGCATATTCGAAAGATGAACATACATTTAAATCTAAATGTTTGTGCTAATTCAGTGATAGCTGAATGAAGCTTTCATCTGAAAAATCCTATTCATGTTTAAAGTTTATCTGACTTTATAATTACAGTTTATTCCAGATAAGCAGAAATTAACCTAGACTAAGACTGGTAGGACTAGGCGGAGTCTCTTGGCTAGAGAGCAACTCATTGCAGCTTCTTATCCAGCTGATGGCAAATATGATGGTTGACTCAGTTTGCACAGTCTATTTGATCCTAGTGTTTTATGCCTCTGAAATGATTTTCCTCAGGTTCTGTGTGTGAATGGAAGAGGACAGAAATAAGTTCTTTTTGTTTCACTATAGTCCCTCGTCCCTTCTATAGGCTACTAAAAGAATAGCCAAAAGCCTGTCCCTTTTAAATTAGTGAGCCCATTTGGAACTTTATATATCCTCCCCAAATGTCTGCAATGTATAAATCAACAATGAAATAACACCCATTTTCCAGAAGTCTAATATTTGAATAGAATTGTCAGTTATCCTTTTAATTTCCCTGTATGCTCCTCTCACCTCAGCTTATCTTTTGTTTTTTGGAGGGCAAATGAAATAATTTCTAAATAAAGCCTAAGAGTGCAGCTAGTACCATTTATATTTTTGAGGAAAATATAATTATGCTGTTTTGCTTTGCAGTGTGTTGGCATTTAGCTGGTCAGTTTTAGATAATTATTTTCCTTCACCTAAACATTGTTCATCAACAATGTTTAGGTGAAGGAAAATAATTATCTAAAACTGACCAGCCCAGATCTCTTCACATTACCATAGTACAGTTCATGTAAGTAAGTTCATATTTATAGAAGAGAAAAGCATGATGGTCAAATACAATGTATTTTTGTGACCTTAAGGTATTTTATGAATAATTTTGATTAAAATAAGATTTTGCAAAGGTTTTAAAAATTACAGAAACTTAGAAAAAATGCAGAAAGAAAAAGTTTATAAGAGGGTAAAAGAAAAAATGAAAAATAACAAAAAAAGAAAGAAAAGGATAAAAAAACAGCTTCAGATTTTCTTTGAAATAGTCACAAATACAGCATTTTTTATCCATTTTCAGCAAATACCTATAAAAGGTAGCTGAGTTCTCTCCATAATCAACAAGTCAGTTTAGCTATTTCTGCAAAGTCTGTCATCTTCACAAGGTATTCTATTATTGATGTTTCCACTGTTTTCCATCTTTGTACACATAATAACTTTGCGGTAGTTACTATATACTTATTAGATTAATATACTGTACATTTAGATATGAACTTGACAAAGTTCAGAATCTCATCAGGTTAAAAAATGAATTTATGTCACTTTTTCAAAGGCATGACGAAGGTAAAAGTAGGCAAGGAAGATTCCTCCTCTACAGAATTTGTAGAAAAAAGAAGAGCAGCATTAGAAAGGTAATTGATTATCTGTAGTAGTATTAAATGAATGTGCAGTGAAGTATACAATTTTATTTGCTTCTCAGACTATTTAATTTTACATGCTAAACTGTGTAAAAGAAACCGTTCAGAATAAAATCTGAAGTTGATATTAAATTGTTTATATAATGATGATGACATATTTCAGTATGAATATCAAATAAAAGTGCATATGTGTATATTTATCTGTATGTAGATATGTAAGACAGTATCTTTTCTCTCAGAAAGGTTGTTTGGCATGCTGAACATAGCTGTAGCTGCTCAGAATCAAATATAATTCAAAATCCAGCATTTAAACATTCAGTCTGTTTTAAATATTGCTTAGATTTTAATGTGGCACCTGGAAAAACTTCAAAAGTTAGTTTACATTGATGTAGATTTCAATTTATAGGTTTCATTCTTGGGTGCTTCTGCAAGTGAAAGTATTTTTAATTTATTCATGAAAGACAGGCCTTTGAATGCCATCCTTCTATGCTATCTTTACTGCTATGTATGAAAAAATCATAATGTGTTTCTATGTCGCAGTTACTTAAGGGAAGCTTTCTTGTTTCCAAGACTTGTTACCAGTATATCAGTATTGTAGGACTGATCTTTTGTTTGAGAAATTATCTAGTAATATTTGGCTTCCCCTGGATATCACATTCCAGACTTAATCATTTTAAAAATCTTTTCCCACCAATAGAATAGAATGAATATATGTAGCCTTGTTTCTCTCTGAGCTTGGTTGTTTGCTTGCAGATGCTTTGTTACCTTCCTAAGGTAGTTACCGAACTAGGATCTGAAGAGGTTACCTAATCGGGTGACAAAATGTCTGCAGCCAGACAACCAAGCTCAGATAGCATCAAGTACTTTGCAGTAATACTGTTAAATGTTTTTGGGATATTACTAGAATAATCCACTTTGTCGTGCCCATCTGGTGCATGAATGATTTTTTTTCCTGTATTGGAAAAAGACTTTTATATGCCCTGATCTTGTTGTACAATAAAGCTGTTCAAAATTGACATAGCTATACTCCTGGCCATTTCTCGTTTGACATGGAGCAACTTTCCAACAGCTTAGTCTTGTAGATATGATGATGATGGTGTTGGCATTCCATATTTAGGGCAAGAGGATGGAGGCTCTCCATGACTGTGATCCTAAGAATAATAAAAGCTAAAAAATAAACAGGAGGTTTTTCTTCTTCTTGAAATTACATTACAGGGATTTTTGGGGTGTGTGGGTGAGATTAAGACTGATTTTTGCACAATAAATGGATTATTAATATGTTCATGAAAATATTCTTTAGTAACCTAGGAACTGTTATTCAAAGATGGATTCTATTTTCTGTATTTGCTGGGCCAGCTTTACTGGATGGGTGGGTCTGATTATATATATTTTATTGATTATTGGATTGCTCTATAATGATAGTCATTATTTTAGTTAAGTAATAAAGCAATAATAAAATATAAAACTTGATGGTATCCAGGTGTCTTCGGAACAGAACATGAAAAGGATATTTGCCTAATCTACCATATCGGATAGAGTAGGTAAGCCCCAGGTCCCCCACCCTTCTGTGTTACCTTTTAGTGGGACCTAGGAAGTATGCCTTTTCCGTAGCAGCCCCTGTGGAATGTGCTTTTCCCTAGAGATTTGTCAGGCATCCCTTATCTTAACCTTCCAGAAGACCATAAAGACCTGGCTCTTCTCCCAAGTGTAGGTGTAGAGTGAGCTTGGAGTCTGAAGATGGTGGTGTTGACTGCATTATTGGAGATTGGTTGTGATGCCTGGGGGGGTTTGTTTTGTTTTGTGTTTCTGTGATATTTAATTCTGTATGTGTACGGAGATTGTCAGTCATCCAGGTCATAGTTATCCCAAAGATGCTTTTTTTTCACAAGGCAACTGGACTTTCTTGTTTTTCTTCAAAGACGTTTCATTTCTCATCCAAGAAACTTCTTCAGCTCTGACTGGATGGTGGAGAATCTTTGGGATTTAATTCTGTATAATTGCTATTTGCCAGTCAGAGTTGTGTCTCCTAAGATGGGTGGCCATGTAAATCTTTTAAATAAATAAATGTTGGCAATAACATGCATTCTATTGGGAAATCTAGAACAGCTGTTGTGGTAGGGCTTGTTTTCTAAAGTGTATAGTAATTTGCTCTAGTTTTATTTTCTTATCTGTGGTTCTCACTAAAGTCCTGGATCACACAGATTCTTGTGAATGGGAGCTAATGTCCTAACTCATGTTTAGCAGAAAGGGAGAATAAGAGAGATTAAATGGTATAGTCAGCACACACATTCTTTTTTTACCACAGGATGGTAAAGATGGAATATATTATTATTGTTTTAATAATATGTTAAAATAATGGTAAATAGTAAATATTATATAGTTGCTCCTATCATAAAATGTTATAGGAGTGATCACTGATATGTTAGTATAATGCATGACATATTATTGATCAGATTATATCCATTAATTTTCCATTTCTAACAAAAATTAGAATTATTAAGCTCCTTCCAGGAGGAACAGCTTCACACACTGGGATAGTTCTGCTCTTTGGTTATTTTTTCATGTAAACTGGAAACTGTAGCTTTTGTCAAATCAACCGCTAGTTTATTCCGTTTTGCCTCCATTCTAGTTCTATATTCCATAAACATTGATCTTTAATTGGTTGTTTTAGTAAAAAGACAAAGATTGAAAGCTTTTATTGAGACTGAACTGTTCTATATATCTTGGAATTACCTATTTTAATGCAAATTTTAAAATACACTGTCTTCCCCTGACTGTTTTAGCATATATTCATTCTATGTATGGCTATTTTTTTTAATACTATCAAGAATACTAAATGTTTTCTAACTTTTAAAATTGTAGGTACCTACAGCGAACAGTAAAACATCCAACCTTATTACAAGATCCTGAGTTAAGACAGTTCTTGGAATGTTCTGAGGTATTTAATTCTATTTTCCCATTTATTTAGTTTTACATATTAAGTACCAAACAATTATATGTGGACATCTGGTTTTGTGCATTACTGCAGTGCTGTTAACAAACTTCCATTATTTAAAGCTAGGGCAAGTGAAATCCTCTTTTCTTACTGGCATTTGATAAATAATCTGATTAACTCTGCAAACACGATTGTGTCTCTGTTTCAAAATGTTGATATAAGATTACATCTTTGTATTATAAGAACAAAAAAGCTTGCAATCATTTAATTCCCTGGTAGAGGACTTCAGTCACCAGTGCTGTCAATTTGGCACTTTTCATTTAAAAGTAGAAAATTATCTTCAGAAAATTTTCTTGCTGGATTAATAAACAGCTGGTGTAACTTTCCTGCTGATAAATGTTACAGATTTCCAAATAATTCAGTGTGTCCTAAGATGGTACTCTAAGGCCTAACAAGCTGCTGTTTGACGAAAGAAAATGCTGGAACTTTTGCTGGTTATTAACATATCATGTTAACTGTGTCACCTTGATCCAGGATCCCTAACCCTTTTTCTTGCCGTTCAAAGAAATTGTCTATTGTGACTTCTATGTATAAATGTATAACTAAACTCTTTTAATAATATACCTAGAGAGGTTTTAATAGTTCTGCAGCCAACTGTTTCTATTCTCTCACTCTCTTTTTCTGTGTCTATGTGGGTGCAGGGGAAAACAAATCTTCTATGGAAAGGTGCATGTGCATAATCAGGTTTGAAGTTAGTGTTCCCAAACATAATTCAACACAGTAGCTCATAAGATTTGTGTATGTGTGTATTAACATAAGATACATTATATCCTAGTTATATGTTAGTGCTTGAAATACCTTGATCGACAAAAAAAAAGTTGTCAGTGCATTTGTTATGTGGAAGCAGTAGCCTAGTATTGCCCTTAAAAGCTCTACTGCTCTTGGTAGCCAGTTAAAGCATTTGGCGGCAGGGTAACAAGTTTTGACAAATGGTCTCTGTGTTCCATCTAAATGTAAAGGTGCAGAAGAAAAGCAAATTGAAAGTCTATTTTTTTAAGTTTTCCTCTGAGGATGTAAAAGTAGTAAATTTAAGAAATTAGGTTCCACTATATTGAAATGTATGAGGGGGAAGAAAACACTACATCCTTTTCAGTCCCTTTGGTGCCCAGTTAAACCTCCAGCCTTTTAACCAGTTTGTTTGCCCTTATTTGTCATTCAATTCCAGCTGCCGAGAGCAGTTAACACCCAGGCTCTGAGTGGAGCAGGAATATTGAGGATGGTAAACAAGGCTGCCGACGCTGTCAACAAAATGACGATCAAGATGAATGAATCGGATGCAGTAAGAGCTGATTTTTCGACTTGAATAATGAGATGAATTAATGAGGTTCAACAGTTGCATTTTAAAACCATAGGAGTAGAAAATGGGATATTAATTTACTTATTGGCTTGGATTCTCAATTGTATCAGTTGACCACCTGTTTATACTGAGTTAATTTCTTGCCTTAGGAAGGCAATTGTAGTTTGCAGTATAGCATATATTGTAAAGGTTTGTTTTTTTCATTTTGCCAGTGGTTTGAGGAAAAGCAACAACAATTTGAGAATCTCGATCAGCAACTTCGGAAACTTCATGGTAGTGTAGAAGCCTTGGTCTGTCACAGAAAAGGTAGATATGTTAATCAGATTTTTACTTTTTTAAATGTTAATTATGAATTAATGTTTCTAAAAACTCTTATGATCAGAAACCTTAAATAATTTCAGGGCAAGAAACTACCTAAAAGTTGAACTGTACAGTGTACAATACATCTCATACAAAAATGATTTTTAGAAACTGGGAAATCATTTTTTCAGTGGATATTTCTTACCAAATAATTTCTGTTTGTAATGTAACTGAACGCTTGGGATTCTTAGGCAGCGTTCTGCTTATAAAAACATTAATCCTGCATTAAGCAGATTAATTGCATATCTCCTTTTGCAGCCTACTTATAAGGAAAGTGATTTTTAAAAAATAAGTGGAATTGGATGAACAATGCTAGAGAGTAAAACGTGAAATCTGTGTATCAAGTTAGCTATCAAAATCTTAATATCTGTGATTGAAATATGGTTTAGTATCCTTTCCCAAGACCTATTATATAAATCTCAATGTACAGCACCATTAAAATGGGAGATTTAAGAAAAAAACTAACGTAGTTAATTGGAAATTTGTCAGTTGCAGGAATCTTTCCTAATTTCATAGAAATGGATAGAAAGGGGTGAATCAAGGTTGGAACTAATCAGGTGCTTAAATCAGGTACATAAATCTTCCAGTGCAATCAATGGGATATGTGTAAGATGGAGAATGGAGTTCTTCCTGACATTTGTCCTCTTTTTGTATTAGATCAATAAGATGTTCAGGTGTTTTTTTTTATGCCCTAAACTGGATATTGAAGATCCTCATCTAATCTATAGTGCAGGATACAATCTTTTTACGAGGAGTTAGTAAATTACACAAGCATCCAAACCCTTACATGTTTTGCATTACAATAATAATTATTTTATTGACATTTGTTTCATTGGCAGCAATTTCCCAACACTTTGCTATATAAACTTTAGCAAAATCTGTCTTTAGCAGAGATTGTAGTAATGTGACGGATTTTTACTCTGAAATGGCTCTACTGATACACAAGATTATTTCATATCATGCACACTATCATTTTAGGAGTAACATACAACCTGTGATTTTAGCATGTGCTTAGTGGCAGAATTTGTAATCTCTTAAAAATGGTTGAAATAATAGATAAAATAGAATTGAGTATTGGTGTAAAAGATTCATATGAGTTTCTTTTGTTTGTTTCAGAACTGTCAATCAATACAGCTGCCTTTGCTAAAAGTGCCGCCATGTTAGGTAACTCAGAAGACCATACTGCTTTATCAAGAGCTTTGTCTCAGCTTGCTGAAGTTGAAGAAAAAATAGACCAGTTGCATCAAGAACAAGCTTTTGCTGATTTTTATGTATTCTCTGAGCTACTCAGTGATTATATTCGTCTTATTGGTGCTGTAAAAGTAAGCCCACATTTAAATCTATACAAATATTAATATATAGGTACTCCTTGCTGAATGACCTTTCTTTAGTGACTGTTTGAAATTATTATGTTGCTGAAAAAAGTGACTTCTGATTATCCCCACAACCATATTATCACCACTTACAAACTTCGCAGGCAGTTTCCAACAAGCAAGGTTATTGAGCAATCTGGCAGGCAGTCACAAACTGCAGTCATGTAATGTTTCTCTTAGCAATTGCAATAGGGACAGCTAGAACTGCCATCACTAAGCAGGGTGTTGTTATGTGATGTATTAGTTAATCACTGCTTCACTTATTGTTGGAATTGCTGTCTCATTTAGGGTCATAAAGTGAGGACTACCTGTGATGCTGAATTTATATTCAATGCTATGACATTTTCAGGATATAATATATTTATTTGATTTATATCCCACGTATTTCATGAACCCAAAGTGGATCTCATGCCAAAGGGAGGACTAGAACTCAAAATTTCCCTGTTTCTTAATCATTACACCAAGTGGGCTCTCATGCAAGCTCTTGGAACCTTTCTGAATTTGGGCTTTGAAAATTAATCAGGATGAGGTCTGGTTAGTATTTTGATGAGATACTTAGATAATTTTACTGCAAACTAAATTGAGCTGTCAAAAGAAAATCCAGGAAAAACAACGTCAAACAAAATTTGTTGTTGCCAAAAAAATTGCATAAATGAAAGTTTACATGAAGTCAAGGATACGGGTAAACCTTTCTTGCCAACTGCTTCGTTTAGTGATTATTCAAATTACAATGGTGCTGAAGAAAAATAACTTCATGAGCAATGACTACATCTACAATCTTCGCAGTATCATTCAGTCACATGATTGCCATTATAGTCAGTACATGTTTCTGTGCCTCTCTTGTTTTCCTTTCGTCCCATCCCCACTCAACCCTTGTAAAACAGAAAGATCAATGAAGAAGTAATTGCAGGAAAGTAAGCAAGCATACAGTGGGTAATATACATTTTTTTAAAAAGTCAGGCACAGGAGACATTGAACCCAGAGATTAGGGTGGGGTTTTTCTTCCCCGCTCGGTCCTTTTTTTCCCTTCCACTCACAGAGTGGAGAGATTGGACAGAAAGGGATTGTAAGAGAATAAGGAGGCACACATGGATCATTCTCAGCTCCCAGCGCCAAGCACAGGTCTTGTACATTACAAGCAGTAGCTGGCCAAGTTAGATACCTCTTTAGATTCAAGTTATTTTGTAGATGAATAACTATAGGCATTTAAGCTAAGCATTTAATAATAATCAGAGTTATTTTTAATTAAGATGCAAAACTTTTTTCTTGAAATGTCAGATTTTGAATAAGCTTACTGTCATCTTTTTTTAAAACCACATTGTTTATAGGGTGTATTTGATCATCGAATGAAATGTTGGCAGAAATGGCAAGATGCTCAGGTCATGTTACAGAAAAAACGAGAGGCTGAAGCTAAACTTCAGCTTGCCAACAAACCTGACAAATTACAGCAAGCTAAAGATGAAATCAGAGAGGTAAATTTTATAATGCAGTGCCTTTTTAATTAAAAAAAACCTGTTTTGTTCCTCATATTCTTTGCCTTTAGTGCATTTCAAATATGGTTTTAATCATCATTAGTTCCAGTATTATTAGAATAACAGAAATTTCATATATTTTCATAAATATATATTCATATTTGTGTTACAAACTGAATGCCACTTTTTTTAAATAAAAAAATTCAGGCTGAGGCAATTTATATTCTCCCATATGAAACATTTCCAAAACATAAATTTGTGAATGTCAGATTTACAATTGCATATACATATTTTTCACTTGTATAACATAATCTATCATCAGTATAATGTTAAAAGAGCTAGAGGGTATCCTAATCATAACCTCTGCACTTTTTTCTGTCATGCTTCATCAAGGAAATTGAAGAGGTAGGAGAACATGCGCTTCCTGTTCTTATTTCTTGCATTGAATAAGAATTGTTAATGTTCATTAACAAGCAAATCCACCTATACATTTTTCTTAAATACGCGACATGCTTTTTTAAACAAAGTAGCACATTGTCTTCTGTGAAGATTTCATACTTTTACAAAAGTGCTCAATGATCAGGATAGTATGACAAGAATTAAATCACTGAGAATGGATAGTAACAGCTGTTTAGAGTAGCATAGACTTGTAGTTAAAATGTGCATAAGGAGGGAACAGTTTACTGAGAACATTTTACATGTAGTTTCATATAATTGGCTGCTGTTTGTATTATCTGATTATTATGTGGCACAGAAAACCAATGTTCTGTAAAAATATTGTTGCTTTTCTTAAGTGACTTAGCTACTGTCACTTAAGAAAAACAACAAATATTTTTGTAGAATTAAGTATCTCTGGTGCCTAAAATTTTAATTCCTCAGAGTCAGTTAACACAGTCATACATTTAATAAATAAATAACTGCAGGCTATTTATAAAAGTCTGATATTGAAACTTTAAGAGAGTGACTTCTTTTTAAAAACTAATTTGGATTTAAACTGCTTTTGTCAGGTTTTCTATGTAGCAACATTCTTCTATACATTGTCACAGTTTCCTTTGAAAACTCTTCCATAATGACATTTGAGTTGGAAACTTTTAATAGCCAATTTGACATATTCACTGCAATCACTATATTTTTTTAATTCATCTTTAATTTTATATAGAAATTCTGTTTAGTGGATGGACCTTTTTAGGGATGACAGTTCCAAATATCTGACTGTATGTTGATTCATATATGAGTTCTTCAAATAGAATGTAAGATATAGGTTTATGGTATCTAACTATAAGACTATTTTAGTTTCTGTAGAGTATTTCATACTATGTGTCATGTGTAACATGACATGAATGGCTAACTTAAATATTAAGCGTTTCTGAATCTAAGAATAATTAATCCTTTTAAGCATGTCTGGACATAGAAATTTATGCTATAGATCAGTGGTCCCCAACATTTCTGGCTCTGTGGTAGCGGGGGAGAAGAGGGCATGGTTGCGCGCATGCACCACTTGCACAAATGCACCCTCGCACGGTCACCCGCCATTTGCACAACCTGGTTCCCAACAGGCCACGCCCTGCACTGGGCTACTGAGTGGGGGGTTAGGATCCATGCTATAGGTCTATCATTATTAGTTGGTACTTTATAGGAAATTGAACAACATATTCTGGAACTATAATTAGAACTTAAAGATTAAAACCAAAAGAACAGTTAATTTTGAAAGGGAAAATGTGTTTTGAATAGTTTTGCCTGGGAAAGTCTTCATATTATATAGTTGCAAGGTATATATGCTATCATTTTCATTTCCATAAGAAACCTTTTAGCTTGCATTGCTATTCATTATGTTATAGTCACTCTTTAAAAAATATGCTTAATTATATGTGTTTAAATTATACGCATTTTTTTTAACTTTTAGTGGGAAACAAAAGTTCAACAAGGAGAGAGGGATTTTGAGCAAATCTCCAAAACAATACGCAAAGAAGTAGGAAGATTCGAGGCATGTATATAGGCTTTTGTGAAAATATATTTATTAAATGGATCTTAATGAAATAAACTTTGGCAAGGTTGTTCAGTGAGTAAATACCTTAATTCTCTTTTACTGTCAGAAAGAACGTGTGAGGGACTTCAAAACCATTATAATCAAATACTTGGAATCATTAGTGCAAACACAACAGCAGGTAAGATTATTTCCAAATAATCATAACACATTTTAGAGTTTTACTCAATGAAACAAATGTATTAGACATTTACATTAAGAGAATTTTGGATAGATGTGCACGTGTGTATATACATATATGTATGTGTGTCTGTGTGTACATGAAATGCTGTTTACTACTTTCTCTTTTATTTTCTCCCCCCTCCCCCAGCTGATAAAATACTGGGAAGCATTCCTACCTGAAGCCAAAGCCATTGCCTAGAAAGAAGAATTACCAATATGAAGATTCTTTGGATGTTGTCCCAGTTGAATTAAATTCCATAATGAAATCACTTTAAAATCATCCAAATAAACCACTATATATTTTATGAATTTAACATGTGGCTTTTTATATACTATAGCATCTTATTAACAGCTGCATGTCCTTGACCCTCTTTGGACTGTGGCATGACATTCTGCAATACTTGCGAATTGAACACTATTGTGTCTTAATACTTGCACTAAGATGTGCAATGCAAGGCCAGAACGTTATTTTTGTTCTTTACTATAAGTTCTGTCTACTTGATCTTTATGAAACAGAATGCATTTATTAATGTTCACATACACATTCCTGTAAATAATCAAGATTTTGTGATTACAGTAATAAAGGGATGTATCTTGTGCAACATTAATCATTACCTGTGTTAATTTTGTTCTTAATTGGTTATAAACTATAAACCCTGGTGAAATAATTGGTATTTAGTAATTCTTATCAGTTTTATGCATATGAAAAGTACTTTCAAAATTAAACAATTGCACTTAAATGTCCTTTATTTGGCCTTAACAAGAATCTTGGATGCTAAACCATGAAACTGTTACAATTTACAAATCAATTTGTTTGGATTGTTTCAAATTGGTATCATTCTAGTAACAAGGCTCCTTGATCCAATGAAGACTTCTGTTAGGAATGAAGCTGAAGGCTCAACATTCTTCTACTTAAATTCTTACGACACTCTAAGGACTTTCCTGTTTTTAAAAGCACATTTACGGTAAAAAAAAAAAAAAAAAGGCAGTGCTAAAATTCTGTAGAGCCAATTGTTCAATCAGATAACATCCAGATATCTATTTTGGGTTTTTAAATCACTATACAATTTGGAAAATGGCATATCATTTTTTTAAAGAACAATTCTGTGTAGTTTTTATGTTCCTGAAAGAAGTTTAAATTCTATGGTTGAAATACTTGTCTCAGTGGAAACATGAATTTTCTATCTCCACTCCCTCTGAAAACTTCAGGATATGATCTTTCAGAAGTGCAGGAGAATATAACTAAAAAAAAAAGCAAAAAGGATTCACTGGAATGTACCCTCTATAATGCTACAGAAGTACAGTGCTATAGTTATTCACAAAAATATGGTTTTGGTTCTAGCTGTGTGTAGCTGGCAGGTATTTTGGCAACTTTAGTTGTGTTACTTCCAGGGTTGCAGTGTTTTAGCTCCTTATCATGAGATAAATTTACACATGCATGTAACAATTGTTTGAATTGGTCCCAAAGTGGAAATCCCACATAGAAAGTAACAACATATCCCAGTAAGCTCTATAATTTGGATGCATTTACATGCTTGTTCTATGAAAAAGTATTAAAATAATGATTGTGTTGCTACCTGACAGCTTTTTCCCCCTAATGTTATCTTTCAATGGCAGTAATTACCTTCATTATTTACTACTACAATATTGCAGCAAAATATTTTAGCCTTTTTTTTAATTAACTAGTGGAATAGCTAAGGTTGTTGATGGCATTACATTGTTTGGAATAGTAAAAAAAATAAGGCACCATAAAGAACTCCAATGGGATTTCCAAACATTAGGAAAATCAACAACTGGGTATCAAAATAGCAGATGTCAAGAACAAAATCAAGTTAAAAGATGGAGGAACGAGATTATCAAGGAGTAACGCTATAGGAGAATGTGGCTGCAGAATCTGATTTGCCTACTTATACTACTTGGAGAACCCTGAATAGGTTGAGAGTTGGAGTACCTAAATGTAAACCAATATGCTCAAGTGGAGGCTCTTAGCGGATAGCAACATGCTATAGGAAAGTAGAGAGATACAAAGCCTGGCCCATCTGCTGGTATGTTGGCTACTACCAGAAACATGTACTTACCCAAAAGGGCCACCCCTCACTTCTGGATTCAGCCAGGTCTCAGTAATGCATGCCAGATCAATGTTTGAGCCTTTATTTATCAAATAAGCACTAACTGTGGAATTATTTATTCCCTGATATTCTTGTATCAAAAGTACTAATAGCTCTGACAATATTCTGTAGTGAAGATAATGCCACATTCAGAAAATTTAAAAGGGAACATACTTTCATAGAGCTGTATTTAGCAGCCTTTATTTTAATAGGTTAGCCTAGGCCAGGGGTAGGCAACCGTGGCTCTTTTATGACTCATGGACTTCAACTCCCAGAATTCCTGAGCCAGCCATGCTGGCTCAGGAATTCTGGGAGTTGAAGTCATGAGTCATAAAAGAGCCACGGTTGCCTACCCCTGGCCTAGGAAGAATGATCAATTTTGCATGAAATACATATTTGGCAAGAAGATTTAAATGGATACATTTGGTCACTGAAAGTTAATCATTAACATCTTATCTGAAAGTTATGGGGGGGGATGTTATGCTAACATGATCAACACCAAAGAGGGAGAAAAGTGTTTGAACTGAGTTCAAATCCTAATACTCATGGAGTTTTCCGGGCATCAATATTGGAATGGTTTGTCATTATCTTTTCAAATATTTTTTCTACTTCTCAGTCTAGCCTACACAATGGTAGTTTTTGGTAGTGGTCCATTCTATCTTGCTTAACCAGGCAAGTTTGTCCAGGTGTCTGTCTCTGTTTAGGATATGATCAGCACTAAGCCTGATTCCAGTCAAGGTATTTAAGTGCCATCTCAATTTCCTTGAAATATAGTGTATGTTATAAATTCAGCTTCTAAAATACATTTTTGAATTGGCAGTATTACATTAAGATGGTAGGTATATCTATGGATATTAATCTGTAAAGACCTACTGTTATGCTATGAAATTTAAAATCTTGATAGTTATCTTTTCTCCCACAGCAGTATTGTCTATAGTAGGGCTTTTCAACCAGTGGTACGGGTACCACCAATGGTACATTGGCACCTGGCAGGTGGTACGCGACCATCCTAGAAAAGTGGTAGCAGGGGAGGGGAATGAGCTGAACCGGTGGCAGCACCGCACAAGCCTAAGCGAGAGATGGCTGGAGCTGCAGGGCTGTCAGGGCTCAGCGGAAGCGCCAGGATCAGCGCCAGGCTCCAGCTGGAGCTCGGCCTTGATCCTGGTGCTTCTGCTGAGCCCAGAAGAAGCGCCGATCAGCTGGAATGTTGCAGCATCTCCAGGGTCTTGTGATTTACATTCAGATGCTTGGCAACTGATTCATATTTATGATGGTCACAGTGTCCCAGGGTCATGTGAAGTGACCAAAACCTGCTGCAATCACCCAGCAGACGGGGGGGGGATGAAAACCAAACACCCCCACCCCACCCCCGCTGCCAATCCTCAACAGAAATGCTCACAACAATGAAAACCTCGGACAGGAGGAAGAACACCGCTGGGTGGGCAGGAAGATGTCTTGATCAGCTGTGCCTTGGGGGGCACTTTTTTCAGTGCCATTGTAACTTCGAACAGTCACTAAGCGAACTTTTTCAAGTCGAGGACTATCTGTACTTTATCACTTTTTTCCTTTTTTGGGGGGGGGTCATGAAGTTTTTGACACTTTGCTAGGTGACTGGTGGTACTTGGATATTGTCATATCCTAAAAGTGATACAATGGATGAAAAGGTTGAAAAGCCCTGGTCTATAGCAGCAAAAACAGAATTTCAGATTAATAATAATAATAATAATAGTAAAGTTGGAAGGGACCTTGAAGGTCATCTAGTCCAACCCCCTGCTCAGGCAGGAAACCCTATACCATTTCGGACAAATGGCTGTCCAGTCTCTTCTTAAAAACTTCCAGTGTTGGAGCATTCACCGCAACTGGAGGCAGGTTGTTCCACTGGTTAATTGTTCTCACTGTCAAGAAGTTTCTCCTTAGTTCTAGATTGCTTCTCTCCTTGATTAGTTTCCACCCGTTGCTTCTTGTCCTGCCTTCAGGCGCTTTGGAAAATAGCTTGACTCCCTCTTCTTTATGGCAACCCCTGAGATATTGGAACACTGCTATCATGTCCCCCCTCGTCCTTCTCTTCATTAAACTAGACATACCCAATTCCAGCAACTGTTCCTTATATGCTTTAGCCTCCAGTCCCCTAATCATCTTTGTTGTATACAAAGGATTGTATACAACAATCCTATTTCACATGTATTTAGCTTCATATCAGGACACAGAATTAGCCATTTATACTGGAGAAAAAAGGCTTGCATCTCCTTAAATAGAGAGCAATATTTGAGTTCAAGTAAACACAAGGCAGCAAAGAACATGAGCCCAAAGAATCGAGGAGTCTGCAATTTTTAAGCTTGTCAAGAGCGCATGTTTTGCAATCTTAACAGCTGTCCTCTATGTAAGAAAATTTTTTACAACTTGCAAGCCATTGTATTTTTCTTCCTTCTGTTGGCGGTCTAGCCTATATATTAACATTACTATTGGATGACATTTCAGATTGCGCATTCCAAAAAAGGCGTTCCCCTTAGTCAGTACTGCCTAATAATGCGTCAACCTACAATTAAGCAGGGGCGGAGGAACCTAGGGCTGTCTTTACCCAAAATTGCTGCAACCGCTTTAATAAAAGTATGAATAATGCCTGTAGCAACTGTTGCTAAAAGTATCGCAGCCTCCAGCCAGGAGCAAAGATAACATTCCCTCCGGCGCACAGGACGCCCTCCCTATCGCCCGAGACCAAGAGAGGTGGGACCAGCGAAGGCAGCCTCTCCCCTACCTCCCCCTCCGTTTCCCTTTCCCAGTCCATCTTGCACCAGGAATCACGTGGGGCGAGAAAGGAGACTGCTGTTCCCATAGAGATAGAGAAAAGGTTGCCCTTGCTAGTCACGTGATTTTCACTGGCCCACGGCTCCTTCCGCCAGGCTTTGCGCTGCCCGGGGGACGTAGACCCCCCCCCTTTGCCTACCCTTCCACGAACGTCCCTCCCCCCCACCACCGTGGCGAATCCGTCCAGGAGCTGCGCTCGCGCACCGACCGTACCATGGAGGTTTTTATTCCTTCGTTCCGCTATGAGGAGAGCGAATTGGAAAGGGGCTACACGGTGAGTGGTGGGCGAGCGAAGGAGCTAATGACTTCCCCCCCTCCCCCTGCAAAGGAGGGGATGGTACTGCGCCGGGCCGGGCGTTGCTTGCCTTCTCCTGAAGAAGCGCGCGCAGGCAGTGCTCCTAAATAGAAGGGATTTGCAGGAGTGATGCGTTTGGGATACTAGCCAGGACGCCGACAAGAAGGGCGGAAGATTTTAATACTAAATTGATTTTGCAGGATCCAACCTGGGTCGGGCAACGGGACCAGAGATTTAGTCTGCTGTGTTTTTGGACTCGTGCTGGAGCCCATCCTCAGGGAATTTGTGCGCTTTGGGCTATTTTGGTGTGGTATTCATAGGGTGCCTGGTTATGTGTCAACAACTAAAAAAAGTCACACACAACCAGGCACCATTTAAAGACCATACACAAAATAGCCCAAAGTGCACGCTCTGTTAAAGAGACATGACCTGAGGATGGGCTCCAGCATGAATCCCAAAGCTCGGAAGACTAAACTTCTGATCCCGGTGACCGATTCAGATTGGATCCTGTAACATTATCTTGAGACACCTATATCCACTTTCATCATAAACTTATTTTGATTTTACTGTAAAACTAGCGAATGGTTGGGTTGCCATTTGAACTCCTCATTCTATATCATTGCTACCTAGTTACCCAAAGACCTGAGGGCATTCTAAGCGGACTATGATGGAAGATTTGGATCAGATTTTTAATAAAAAAAATTCTGGGTCTTAGGGACAATTTATCCTTGAGCATGTGTGAAATGTTCCTTAGAGATACATAAGGCAAAAGACAGCGGGTACCAAAGCAGATACAAACTGCATTTATGAAAAAATGCTTTTTTCCCTTGTCTGGAGTCCTCTGAAGTGTACTAATTGAACTATGGCCTGATATTTTTGCCCCTTGCTCCACATAGTGGAGTGCATGTGTCTGTTTTAAAGTTGTAGCTCTTTCTCTTAACTGAAGCAGCTGTGATTCTGTCAGAGTGAAACATTTAGGGTTACTTAACTTGTAGCCTAATTATTAAATGTCCCAACATCAGTTTCTGCCAAATGTCCAACTTACAAATATAAATTCTGCTGGATGGTTCCTCACAAATCATGAGTTAAACGTAGACAGAAACTGTTTTACTATCCCTAATTGACCAAACTAAAATTAACTTCCATCCTTCACTTCTCTCTGCAATAAGTGAGCTGATGCTAGAGACAAGCTATTGAATCTGACTCAATCTCATTCATTCATAAAATTAATTAAATCTGATATATAATTCAAACAAGATAGAGATGTCACTTATGAGGAGCCTGCAATAGGAATTGAGTCAGTTTGGATGGGGTGGTTAATCTGAAAAATCAAATTTTGGATACTTCTGGATTCTGCTTTGCATTTGGCGGCTTGTCTGAAAGTAGAAGTGCCTTTACCTGATTTAAGGCAATGATGCACAGTATGCAGCCATTCCTAATGAATTAGACCTCCCTCTGCCTTAGTTAAATTAAACTGGATTGGTGCAACACACTTTACTTGGGGTTTCTATTTGGAAAATATTATTGCTCTAGAAGAATGCTGATGGGCAAATATTTGAGATGGAACCAAAATAAACAATTCCACTGATTACTGTGCCTCCTGCTCTAGATTTCTTTGCTTGACTTAGGACACAGTTCAAAGTTACAGTACAGGTAGTCCTTGACTTACAACAGTTCATTTAGTGACCATTCAAAGTTACAACGGCACTGAAACTTGACTTATGACCGTTTTTTACACTTACAACCGTTGCAGCATCCCCATGGTTATGTGATCAAATTCAAACACTTGGTAACTGACTCACATTTCTGATGGTTGCAGTGTCCCAGAGTCATGTGATCAGCTTTTGCAACCTTCTGAGAAGCAAAGTCAGTGGGGAAGCCAGATTCACTTAACAACCGTGTTACTAACTTAACGACTGCATTGATTCACTTAACAAATGTGGCAAGAAAGTTCATAAAATGGGACAAAATTCACTTAATAAATGTTTCACTTAGCTACAGAAATGTTGGGCTCGATTATGGTCATAAGTTGAGGACTACTTGGAGTTACCTTTAATGCTTTAGTTCTAGTAAGCTTGAGATCTTTTCATATAATATTCCCTAACATTTATTTACTACAGTATTCTCTACCCTAAAATCTGATGGAAGTCTGTTCTCTTGGCAGAGGCATGATTGATGAAGACAATAAAAAGAGTTACTCAGTGGCTACATTTAAACTCAGTGGCTACATTTAAACTCTGTGCCTCAGGAAGCCAGGCCAGCACTTTCTCCAGTGGTCTTTCATCAGTTGGTTAAAAACTTCCTATTTATAAGACTATCAGTTCTGGGCTACTAAAACCACAAGTGGCATGAAAAAGCCAGAGTTTTTTCTATCTTTTGGCTGCCATCTCAGGTTATAGACTTGGTAGCCCTATTATTTAGGAAAACATTTGTTTCTCAATTAAGTGTACATTTCATTTGATTATTTTTTGTGGTATTTGTCTGCTGCTTTGTAGGAAAATCTTACTGCATTTTTTTGTACACATTTTTTTTTAAATTTTGTACTGGTTTCAGTTGTTGTTAGTCTTTGTGATAGAAGGATAATATACATTTTCATTAAAATAAAATAAAATTAACTAGCCTTTTCCTTACTACATGACATTAACATTTCTGGGACTGGTAGATTTGAGTTCTCATATACAGGACTTGTCAGAACTATTGGCTGATTTTCTTGAGTAGACACTAACTTTACAGGAGAATCACAGTTACGGTAAATATTTTCCAAATTTAATAACATGCATTCAACTCTCTCGTCTTATTGTTTTTGTTTAGTGGAGTTATTTTTATGCCACATTTGTTTTTATAAATGACTCAAGGTGGAAAACATACCTAGTAGATATAGTACTCCTCTGATTTCCCCAATCCTGTGAGATGAGTTGGGCTGATTGAGAGTGACTGGCCCAAAGTCACCCAACTGTCTTGCATGTCTAAGGCAGAACTAGAACTTACCAACTTCTGGTTGCTAACCTAGTGCCTTTTTAAGTCTTCATCCAATTCATGCTATTCTTTATTTATCACTCTATCATTGTTTGATAATGAGATTTAAACCAAAATTTAAAAACAAAATAATATGCAGTATATGTATAAGATTTGAGTGCACTACTTTCTACCATTTTTATTGAACCGAAAAAAGCACTAATTCTTGGCATTTTCGGTATCATTACAGCAATATAACTTTTTAGAGAAGTTATTTCGGTGCCTTTTCATTTGACAGTGGGATTCTATGCAAACTTTCTAAGGAAATCGAGTATCTGTTGTATGTGGAAAGATTGCTTAGTGATATGTTTTCTTCAAATCATACTAGTCAACATTTAAACTTTTTACTAACACTTTAAATTGATGAGTGGATCTCCAAACTATTGATTTCTCTGCTTAAAAATGCAACAGTTGTTCATAATTTGGTACTGAATAACCTTTAAATGTAGACATTTTGTGAACATACCCGTGGGGAGCAATTTAACTTTAAAATGACACCCATGAGCACTTGTTATCATTTAAGTATGATTCTTTTGCCAATGACGGAAGAGCAAATACTAGTTAGATTTCGAATGTTGATTCCAGTATGAGGAAACCACCTGAATAAATTAATTTGTGCTTGATTCATATTGATCAGAAACATTTATTGGTATGTTATAGGTCAAGGTGACATGTGTTTAAGTAGATCAAAGTGCAAAGGGCATATTTGACTGACAGGCTTAGAGTGTTCTTAATTAAGTTTTCCCCTCTGTCCTGCTACCTTTTAATTGCCTTCATGTAATGCTTTCTTAAACCACTTTTTAGAAAGATGAATAAGTTTACCAATCCTTAGGCCAGTGGTGGCGAACCTATGGCACAGGTGCCAGAGGCGGCACTCAGAGCCCTCTCCGTGGGCACACGCGCCGTCGCCCCAGTCCTAGGCCTTCAGCTGGGTTTTATAAAACCTTTTCTCTTTAGGTCTCCACCACCGTGTGCAAAAAAAAAAAAAAAAAGGTTCAATCAGTCAATTTCAACTTTTTGCGGAAAAAAAAAAAGATCTTGCAAAGTTGGAATTGATTGATTGAACTTTTTAGTCCCATCCAGTCTGCCCGTTACCACCGTAGCCACGTCCATCCGGCACTCGACGATGCATAAGTGGGTTTTGGGTTGCAGTTTGGGCACTCAGTCTCTAAAAGGTTCGCCATCACTGCCTTAGGCCTACTCTTGCCATTTGCCTTGTCTTATAAAAGTAAGTTAATTATACTTAATTATTAAGTAAGTGTAACTCTTCACAGTCTAATGGAATATCATGTACAGATTAATATCTTTAAAAGTATTTGGAATATGCTTTTCTCTTTTTAGCACTCTTCTGCATTATCAATATAGAAGTAGTACAATAGTATATATTATTATCTTTCTCTTCTTTTAATTTTGAACTGTTTGGTCTAGTTCAGGGATAGGCAACCTTGGCTCTTTTATCACTCGTGGACTTCAACACCCAGAATTCCTGAGCCAGCCATGCTGGCTCAGGAATTCTGAGAGTTGAAGTCCATGAGTCATAAAAGAGCCAAGGTTACCTACCCCTGGTCTAGTTCATTAAGGTCTTCTGTGAATAAAGCAATACATAGAACAGAGTATAAAAATACAGGCTTGATGTTGGTAGAGAAAGACACATCAGTATGTATTTGGCTTAATTTTAAATTTTTTAGTTAGCAAAACTGCACTTAAATTTTATCCCTTGAAGACTACAATTATTAATACCAATTATTTTACAAATATTTTAAGAATATAGCCATTGAGGTCAAAAACCTGGTCTAAATATAACCGAGTATCTGTTGTTCTTTAAAAGAATAAATGCTTGTTTCAAATGTACAATAATTCATAGTGTTTATTTGCAGGTTTTTTTAGCCTGTACTAAGGAAAATTACTTGCAGAAAACATATCCACTTAGAAAAATGCATAAAAATAGATGTATTGAGTGAATGTGTATGAACATACATATATAAATGCACATACACACACACACCCAAAAAATTGACAGGTTTCCCTGTTCCTAAGTGAAGGTCTATTTTGGGATCTGAAATAATCCAATATGTGCTTTAAATTCTGCAGTAGATATTCACACTGCATAGATATAGTTTACTGCTTTAAATGCTGGGCCTTCTCATATAGTTGATATATATAATTTCTTGAAAATATGTATGGTAGCTTTCTTTAAAGAAAATTTCTAGTATAAAACATTAATTATTCCTGTTTGTCTATTTTTGGTAATAAAATTATTATTTAAAAACACAGACAAATACTTATATGCTGTAATAGGGCTTCAGACTGGAGAAAAATGAAATCCAATGTCTCTCATCATTCCATTCATAATCTCAAAGTAAGGAGCTTGATTATGTGGTGAAATAATCAATAAGATAGCTGTAAGTATGTATTGATTAGGAAAATTGCTTTTATAAAATGTAAACAAATTTCACTCTAGCTGACTCGCTTTCTTCTTTCTATCTGCATTCAAATGAGTTTTCTTAGGTACTGTGATTGAGAAATACATTAAGATGAGTAGAATCTGCTTTTAATGGTGTTTAGGATCACAATATATAGATTTTAATGTTATTACTTTAGTTATGTAACCTACATGCTGCTTTACATAATATCCAAGTATCTTCTAATATTGTTTAGATGCTATTATGTCTTACTTGTAACCCATGGAATCTATTTACATGTTATACTACCTATTCACATCATAATATATTCATATTCATGAATATATCCAGCAGTGTTACTATTTGCATTATAATATATTTATGTTACCTATTTCTTTCATAATATATTCATGAACATTTCAAACAATGATTGATTGATTGATGTTTCTTTTCTAGCACTTAGTTTCACAATAGGTTTATAGCAGTTTTTCCAAATAGTAACAGTTATGTTTCAGTTTTTAGATTGAAATACGTAGAAGCTTCCTAACAGTAACAGTAACAGAGTTGTAAGGGACCTTGGCGGTCATCTAGTCTAGTCCAACCCCTTCTCTCACAGGACACCTATACTATTTCTGATAAATGGCTGTTCAATTTCTTCTTAAACACCTTCAATGATGGATCATTTTTGTTGATCTTATATGAACTCTTTCCAAAGTCTCTATCCTTTAGAGAGGAACAAGCGTTTATCATCAAAATAATACTTACAAACCAGACAAAAGCAGAGTCAGTAAAGTACAGGGCAGGAAAGGGATCAGATAGCCCAAGGGCCAATCCTTCTTGTAAAAATGCATAGCAAGGCAACAAATGTTAGCAATGGCATTAATGCTTCTCATATTACTCATAGTTCTTTAAATTTCTTGTTTTTACCACTTATTTCTGAACAAAATGTTATTTTTTTATTCTGGGAATTATCAGAATAAGTACCATACATGAACAGAGTTAGCAAAACTGTGGACTGTTGCTAACAAATGAAGCTAACAGAATTAGTGATGATTCAGTCATATGTTCAATACAGTGGAGAAATTGTATGGATTACAGCACAATATTGAAAGGAATCAGTGGACCAGTCGGGTCAATCAGTTTCTACGTAAGAACATGCCCTCCGTTTATATTACCGTATATTCTTTTTATATAAAAGGAAAGTTTTGTCCGAATCAGATCTAGAAAGCTGTGCAAAACCTTTATAATGGGTCAGAGAATATTTATTTGGTAGGTTTCATTTGGGCCAATAATTACTGTCTACAAAATCCCTCTTGGTGCCACTGAGATAGTACAAGATAGTAAGGAATAATAAGTTTGTTGCTTTTGTCGCAATTCTGAAAAGCTGCCTGTCTTTATTGATTCAATTAGCATCACTTAGGTCAGGGGTAGGCAATCTTGGCTCTTTTATGGCTCTTTTATGACTCGTGGACTTCAACTCCCAGAATTCCTGAGCCAGCAGGTCTTAGAAATTATATATATGAGTTAACATATATAAGATCACACTGTTACACTGGCAATTGTAGTGCTAAATGAAAACATTTGTTTTTCATAAGCTTTTGATCCAGGATGCTAATTCTGTTAATAGTATATTGGTTTATAATATCTAGTCTCTGTAACAAATGCAGTAGATCCACTTTTTCAGATTATTATTTCTTTTTGCATGTGTTATTCTTTTCCTGCTGACTTTAAGGAACAACAATTTTGCAAAACAGAATAATTCCAAACCTTAGATGTAAAATAGTGCTTCTGTGTATAAATGAACCTCAGTGGAAATTGAAACTTGAATCCTGAAGACAGATAATGACAAAGTATAAATAATTTATACAGCGTAATTTTTCGTGATCAAGCAACATACAGATGCTTTCAAAACTATTTGCAAAGCATAAAATATATTTTAGGGTACACTGCATCTTTAGTTCTTTGGAATTTGGCCTCAAAACTAAGGTGTGATTAATCATGCAATCTAAATACCACACTTATCTTTTAAACTGACCCAACATAGATAAGACTCAGGAATGGGGGGGAAGGGGCATACAAGCAAAATAAACTCATCTTTGTTACTTCTACATCCATTCAGCTAGTTGCTCATAAGCTAATAGTGAAACAGTTCCATTTACAGAAGTGGGGAAAGAATCCAGTGATGATATGTCAGCTAGAATTAAATAGCGTTAGAGTTCACAGTTGTGTACCTTTGCATATCAGTACATACATTTGCCTTGATTTGAATAGAGACTTGTGTTTTATAGTATACTGAATCTTTCAAAATATTGGTTTAGGTTTAAAATATTAAAAGAATAATCTTCTTTATATAGACTGAATACATTTTAAGTAAAGTTGGCCTATTTAGTGGGACAAAACAATAAACAATTACCAGCAGATGTAAAACAGAATGAGAAATAGTTTACATAAAATTTGTTATGGAATCTTTAAGAGTTGATTGGAGCAGTTAACTTGCTTACCTGTTGGTCGTAGGCAATAAAACAAACCAACCTTTCATTATCTTCTGGCTGCATTGGGATTACAGTTCCCATAATTCTGAGAGTTGTAATCTTAACATACCTATAAAGTACTCGGGGTAAATCAGAAATACATTATAAAGCGAACAGGGAAAAAAAAGAGTTTCTGTTTGAAAACAGGAAGAACAAGATTATTGAGTTTGCTTTGACTTTTCCTATTAACTCTGAACTGCAGGAATTAGCAGAATATTATTTTAAATTCTGTGTTATTAATTTCAGTATGGTATATCTTGCCTTTGGAGATCACCGATAATTACTAGAAATGTGTTCAGTAGACCGATTACTGGTTTCCTAAGGAAAAATAACAGCAAGCAGAAGATTCTCAACCTATTTGAATTACTTGTAGTCTGAATTGTCAAAACAGGTTGGTTTAAAAAGGGAACTCTACTAAAATAATCTCCAGATAGCTTTATCTGTTGGGGGCTGTGAACTCAATGCCCTGTTTCTAAAATCTCACTTTTCCCCCCAGTTTACTAGATAGCTACATAACCCTCTTAAGTGAAGAGCTCATGAACCCACTTCCATGAATATTTCTCGTCTCAGCTCTTCTTCCTAGGTCACCAGTTACTTTTGCTTGTAGAAGTAGAAAATAGATTCGATAAAAATGGCTAGTCTCTTGGCCTTCGTTTTATTTATCATATCAGAAAAGAACAATGTTTTGCTATCCTGTGGTCAAAACAAGAGGCGACCTTGCTTGTTCACAAGTGTTCAAAGTCTAGAGATAAGAAGGACAAAATAATAGGGTACAATGGAAAGAGTGCAGTGTAATTATTTGTGGCTTGTCAAGGGACGCCCTTTCAGGCCCCAAGTGATTCAAATCTGGGAACTCTGCACAATTCTCTAAGCTAAGCCTGGCCAGCATCTCAGAAATCTCACCCCATTTCTTCGACAGTGCTGAAATTGCATCAGTTTGTCATGCACTGAGCATGCCAACTCTATACAATATCATTTGCTTGCAAATCGGCCTGGCCCCAAAGCTCTGATACACATTCTTTGGTATCTGACTCTTGGCCTGTGATTTGTCATGTCTCTAGTACTATCAGTTTGAGGTAATTTTAATAGATTCTGATGGTTTGCTTCTAGGAGTAAAGAATGCATAGAGCTTGCTTTACTTTGTGCCTCTTACTGTGTTGGGTAACAGAGAACTCATGATGGTGGTAGTTATTAAAAAAATTGCAGAGGAAATGAAACTATTGTGTGTGTGTACTTTTGCTAAAAGCTTGTATTGATAAATGCAATGTCAGCTGTGACAAATCTTGTTGAGAAATTTCAAGACTTCATTATTCCCATTTCTGAAATTTGGCATTTCTTATAAATAGGTTTGCCATTTTCTGCTGTAATGTAGTAATGAATATGACATAGTTTTTACTTATTAAAAAGGGAAGTGCTTGTTAAAATCACATGAGTTTAGTTATGTTTCTTTTTTTTTTTGATAAACTGTCTATGTTGTGATCTTGAAGAGTTTGCTTGTTTTCCTATATAAAGGAAGTTCCATAAACCTCAATGTGCATTTTTTCTTGAAATGTATAGAATTCTACTACTAATATTAAATGAATAGATCAAAAGATTTTCAGACATTTTGACCAAAATACATATTTAATATCTTATTCCAGATGATATCCCACTGTCATTTAAACATCATTCAAAACAGGTATTTTTCTGATATAATCAGCAATTTAATAGTTGGTAAATAGATGTTACAGTCTAGAAAAATTGGTGTGTGGCTACCTTAGCAAAATAATTCAGCTATGTTATGAAATAAATGCCATATTTTACTCTGCATTTGACACCATAAAATGAGATTGTTTTACTGTTGACATCTCTGATCTTTGCATCATTTTTAACTGACTCCCTTAATTGATTACTTCTGTGATATTAGAGCCTGCAGCGTAGCTCTCTAAAATTCTGCTGACATTAATCGATTACCATAAAGGTGTTAATGTTTGCTATTTCATCTAAGAAACATTCAAAATTATAGATAAAAAGCTGTCAGAGCATAAAACTCATCATATTTTGACTTACTGTTGATTTATCAAGAAGTGTTTTAGGGATGTGTTAATGAGTTTTTGGGGAAGCAACTAATCATTGAATATTGAATTGGTGTGGATTTTAATATTTTAATTGTAGTTTTCTTTTTTAAAAAAACTTTCTTTTAATATTTAATCTCCACGGAGTTTGCACAAAAAGACTACTGAATTTCTTTTTACTGGACTTTAGAACTATTTGCTTTGGAGTATCTTTTCTTTAAAGCATTTTTCCTATACATACATGCACACAGGCAAATTCAGAGTAGTGTACATTTTCTTTATGTGAGAAAATATGTTGTATTCAGGCATAATTTAGGATTTTTTTAATTTTTAAGATTTTGCATTGGAATTGCAAGAAATACACTGAACTTTTAAGAAGTAAAGGGATAATTTAGCTTCTAAAATAAACTTGCCCCATTATTCCTGAACATATTGCTGTATACATGACTCTTGGGATTGGACAATTCTCCATGTTGTATCTGCCTGCAGTATCACATATGTGATTTGTTGCATAGAAATTCAAACCCATACACTGTTAATAGCTCAGCCAAGAGTTGACAAGACAATATATATGAACACAATGCTGGCAGATTCCAAGACATCTAACCTGTGCTCCAAATTTAAAAATTGCTGAAACTGTGCAAGTTTAGAGTCCTCTTAGACTGGGATGCCAAGGGGTCCAATATGTTGCAAACCTGAAAGATATTCCCTAAACCATCCTTATGGGATAATTGAAATAATTGCATCCCAAGTGATGTCAGTACAGAAGATCTGTCTCAAAGTCAGTGGGATGCCGATGATAGTAGAGCTTGCAAGGTTATCTCTAGCTTAGATATTTTAACATTGGGTTTTGATTGCATTTGTGGCCTACTTACCAAAATATCCCAGGACTGATAAGACCTTTTTTTACCCTTAGCAGAATGCTGAACATTGCATGGTTATGACTGAAGCTGTAAGCTAGTCTACAGTTTTGTCTTGTTAAAGAAGCTTATGTGAAAGTCTTGATTGATCAAAGCCTTAATGGGCAGCAGAGATCAGTCATCTGGTGATGACTACAGCATATTGAAGCTTGTGACTTGTAGTGCAAGAGAAATAAATGGTAAAGAATATGAAATAAATTAAATGAGGTGGGATAGATTTGTTAAATGTTTGTGAAGCTAAAACAAAAGGGAAAGTTGGTAATAGATCCTGAATGAAAGTTGTCTGATCTTGTAAAATGAAGTTGATAAATGCATGTTGGGAAGTGAAGATGTAGGTTAATTGTTTATCAGACAGTCAAAATGCATTTCAGGAAAAATATATATCATTCCTTAAGATCACCTGGGGGATCTCAGGGAACTGGAAAAATGTTCTTAGACGACTGCAATGTGTTTTTTCTTTTTACTCCTTTTGTGTGGTTTGTATATTTTAAATTTTTATAGTATTTTGTTTCAAATAAAGGCTTTTTATTTTTATAATGATTACTTTTATATATTTGCTTTTTTATTAATTGTGGTATACCACTCAGAATTGCTTTCTGTAAGAAGAATGGCCGTATAAATGATATAAATAAATAAAGCTATTCTGCTCATGACAAATATGTATCAATGGGAACAATATGAGAGTGTACAACAAAATGTTTGCGGCTATTCAGAGACCGAAGAATGACTAAGAATGATAATATAAGGTGAAAAGTCACCAATCACCAAAGAGATGTTTGTTTTTGAATAAATGGGTTTAGCATGTAATACCCATGCATGGCAAAATAGATTTATTATTATTATTGATTTATTTGTTTACAGTGAAGAAATGAGAGAATTGATGAGGAATAAAAGGGTTATAAAAAGTTCTGAATGTGTTAATCATGTTCAGTAGTGTTAAGAGTACAATGCTGTGTTATAGACTAAGAATCTAAAATTTGACAGTAAATATTATATAGATCATATGCATTAATGAGTATGAAACTGAAAATCAGTATATCAAATACAAAGCAAGTAGTATTTAGCAGAGAAAATTGAATGAATAGTTTTGTATAAAAGATTAAAAAAATTGAGCAAGTAGCTGAATTTACGTACTTTGATAGAACAATTAATAAACTTCAAAAACTAAGAAATTTTAAGGTTGCAAATACTGGTGTGGTATACAGTCTGTTGTGAGAAATAAAAGTAGCAAACAATGTCTATGTATCAAGGCATACTTCTGCACACTTCGTCACATGTTTTTTACATGAGGAGAAATATAAAAAATAAATTGAATATGAAATTGGATAAAGCAGTAAAAGTAACTGAGTAAAATATAGTATTGATATAAGATAAATATTGCTTTGTTTCCTTTTGTTTCTTTCCTATTTCCTTTTTGTTTCATTAATTTACATGACCTATTATTTCTTATTCCATTTATATATTCATGTGGTGGCCCAACTTGTAGTGCTAATTCTTCCGGGGGACAAGCTGATACAACTGGAGACAAATGGTCGAAAAGATTACTCATTCCTCTGCTATAAAGGGTTTCATGGGTAATAAGAATTTTGAATTGTATCCAGAACTCTACAGGGTGACAGTGCTACTCACAAAGTAGTTGAGTGTATTGTGATGTGCCCTTAAGTACCATGCCACTATATTCTCAATTAATTAATAAAGTGCTAATTGCACTTTAATTAGATCTTCATGGACAGCTCTATGTAAAACTCATTACTGTAGCCAACCAGAAGGTTTGTCATTTAGTGATAGATAATATGAGTGTTGGTTTCTCTTAAAAATGATTTATCAGTATAATTATCAACTACAACTACATTTGTACTAGAATGAATAAGTAAGCTTAAATTGCGTTTATATTGTTTATGTATATATATGTATACACATATACATATATGTATGTATATGATACCGTATATATGTATATGCAGGGCTTTTTTTGTCATAGAACGCCCAGAACGGAGTTCTGGCACCTTTTTTGGATGGAACTTTGTAGGGTAGGCAAGGCAGGTTGTATGACGTGTGTGAGTTCCGTCACCTTTTTTTTTTTTTTTTTTTTTACAAAAAAGCACTGTGTAAAATGTATATGATATAATCAATATAATCAGTATAAACATAACTTAAGCTTACTACATTCCAGTAGAAATGTAGTATATCTCCAAAAATATTAGAAACATCATGCAAAACACTGCAATTTTAATGATGCTAGTACCCTATATCAGAGGTCCCCAACCTTTTGGATACCAGGGACCAGTTCCATGGAGAGAGCTTTTTCTGCGGACCTGATGTGGCGTGCTTGTTTGTGCAGACCAGTTGCTGGCATGCCACAGACCAGGGGTTGGGGACCCCTGCCCTATATCATCCAGTGTATGTCTATTTAAAAAGTTATATTTTGCTCCCTTATGGTCATTATCACTGTCCTCCTAAATCCTAAATTTCTAGCAGATTTATTGTTTAAAATTCTTCTCTCTCTCACCCCCAAAATAGCCATGTGTGCTAATATGGAACAGCACTTCATGTAATTGGTAAAGACTTACTTAGAAAGTTTACTCCTATTATAAATATGTAAGTCTCTCTCCCTCTGTATGGTCCCCTAATTCTCTGCTCTTTTGAAAGTAATTAGCAAGATGAACTCCCTGGAAACTGTTGTACAATCTGTGCTTTCAGGAGTGGATTAATTACATATCCATGTTGTAATATATCCTAATTGGTATTAGGTAGACAGAATATTCCTAACTACATGTGTTTGGGGGAAAAGCTGTTTTTAATCTTAATATATAATTTCTTATTGAATGTTAATCAAGACTGAATCATGATAAAAATCAGTGCCAACAAAAACACTAATAAATATACAAATATATTTAAGAAAAACATTTCACCTAAATGTAATGTGTTTGTTTGAAATTCCCCAAGAACGTATGTCTTTTTTACATGTTAATTTCCTGGGGAATATTATTTTTAAAGGATGATTTATTAGCCATTTCATATTTTATTACAGTTATTTGACTGATGATCCTGTAATGCATTGAAAAATTAATTCTACAATTTTGTATAATTTATGCTCCAACAATTATTTTGAATCCTAATTCAAAGTTATGCAATTTAGAGTGAAAGACCTGGGTAATTACTGTCAACTTCATTAGGAACTGCAAATGCTCACATTTCTACTTATCAATTCCTTTCTCCCCTTCCCCCCAAAAGCTTAATAAGAGTACTTCAAGACTGACCTGGTTAATTAGTTTTACACTACAGTGAATCAATTACCAGTTTGGGTTGTCATTGCTTTTACTTGGATATCCAACGTGTATAACAGTAGGGGTCACTGTATGCATTTAATATGAGATGTCATTTTAAAATTAACTTTAAAGATTTGCATGTCCAAGGAAAGACTTTTTTTAAAAAAAAGAAAAACTACTGATGACTTATTGTCCCAAATTATTTTTAATAAATAACATAAAGATGCCCACATTGTTTCAAAATGAATGGAATAACAATATAGTTAATGTATTTTAAGATTTTTCCATATGACCCCGTTGACATCCGATGCAACCATCTGATTCATCCACAGTAACTTTCTTACAAAAAAGGGAATGTTTAATAAAATATAGGTTAATACTGATAATTTTAGCTATGAAGGATATGCAAGGATATTAGCATGAGGATGCAGCACTCGCAAATGATGGAAAGATAAGAAAATTGTACAACAGATAAAAGTATAAACTATGGCTTAATCAAAGGCCAAAGGTTTGGAACTATTGAAGGTAATTTTAGCTGTGGGTATGTTTGTTTTGGTGTTAGTAATTCTCACTTTGAAAGGATAGTTGTTTTCTGCCATTCTCAGCTTCCTAATACTCTTCAAATGGTAAGTGGTAGATTGTTGCCAGGAACATAATTGTAACTGTTATATGTCCAACAAAATATTCTCATTTTGCAAAAGGTTTAGACATTAGTTAAAAAGTATCTTTTGACATTAGTTAACAAATATCTTATATCATTCAATATCTTCATGACACTGTGCTTGGTATCTGCATTTATTCTAGATATTCAGTACTTTAGCTGAATCACAGGTTTGTTTTTTTCCTTTTCCCTCAGGGCCTTCCAGTTTCTTTTGTTATAGTCTGTTGAAAAATTTAAATCTTCCCTTTTCCTGACATGGTTGCATTAATCTCCCTGACAGCATGCTACAGAATGAAAACAGGTCCAAAATCTTCATGATTCTTGTTGAATTACATGCAGTAATATTGAAGCAAATAGTGCATAAAATTGATTCATTTATAGGTCTCTTCCTATTGATCTATTCTATGTGATAAAATTTTATCATGAAATATCAGAACCAAAAAAGGGCATGCTAATCAGATTAGAGCTCTATAGTCTGCTGCTCTGCTCCTTATAAAAGCCAGTTATAAAAGCAGAGAACCAGATTCAAGACTTTCTTATCCACTGAAATCATTAGGCCTAATCATTCTCTCAGGCCAAATTAGTTTTTCTAATTGTCCTCTGTCTCCACACTGAGTTTTTCAAAGAGTTGGGATACAATAATTCCTCAGCAGAGGGCAGCACCTAGCTGATCTTGGCCAATCTTAATATTTAAACAGATCAGTTGTGATTAGCTCTTAGGTGGGAGGCCAACTGGAAATGCCAAGGTTCTTGACTAAACTGGGGAATTATAAACATAATTGGGAAAAAGGAGGTTACTTTGAAACACTGCCATGAAATCTGAGAAACATTGGAAGTCGAGCTTGAATCAAAAGCATCTATCTTCCTTTCAAAGGACAGGAAGTAGTCCTGATAGCTTTTCCTTCTTTTCATCAATTTAGTCTCTTTTCAAAGTCAACCAGGTTTAGTAGATTTCACTACATCTCATGGCAGCAAGGATGGAAAATGATCTATTAATATTTTTTTTGGATTTTGTTCATTGTAGGACTTATTACATTCTCATTCAAAAAGTGGCTTCTCATTCAAATAATGGCAACTGCAGTTTGGCCCCACCCTTTTGCTAAAAGTAACACTATAGTGAAATAGTGTTGGAGGTAAATTGGAGGTAAATCTTTTCTCACTTTGGTGAAACCCACACTTGAAGACATTTATGTTCAAATAAATACTCAATCTCCCCGATCTATATGATTAAGCTTTATTGATGAGCTTACTTCAAGCATCAATTTAAAATACTTTAAGGATGCTGGAGAAGATATAGAAGCATGAAATCTCTTTTCTTGATACAAGCACAGAGTGCACTGTGGTGATAGAAACAATTTCTGAATGTGATTGCAGATGTATTCTGAATCCAACAATGAATTTCTCTGCGATGTTTATAAAATATTTCTTTGACTAAGGTTGTTATGCAGATAAATATAATTAAACAAGGGTGAAAAATTGTTTTATTTCAGGGGAAAGATGAACATTGCACTGTTGAGTTCACATTACGCTCTATGCTTCCTATCTGTTGAGTTCAAATATGTTCTTTCCTTCCTGGAATTCTTTAAAAATAAATAAACATGTAACTTCTAAAGATCAATTCCAGTTCACAGCAGTGATTGATAAATCCACCCAACAATACTATCAAAAACATGACTGATCTCTAGAGCAGTTCTGCATTTTTAGAAGAGTTAAAATGTGAATGTTTATTGAATGGGTAAATGCACAAACCTGGAGGCAATATTTTTGAAAAATTAATAAAGAGAAAATTAAGGACCAGTCTGAAATGTGGTAGGAGGGCAAAATAAAAAAAAACTGTAGTTGATACACCTATCATTTAATTAATGAATTAATTACTGAGTATAGCAGATGGAAGCAGACTTCAATTCTACTTTAATAACTGACTGTGAGCGATTTTTTTCATTACAGCGTAGTTAGAATGGTGATTTTATTTCCATTTAGGCAATGGCCTTTGAAATATAGATGTGTAGTTGTTGTTTTTTTAAAAAAACACAATGTTATTTGTTCTAAAAGTAAAATAACTAGTTTTCAAGCATTAGGTGCTCACCTCCTTTTCCATCAATTAGTGTATTGGAGAAAACTTTACAACCTACACCAAAATAATTCTCTGCAATTTTTCCCTTTATCTTAGTATTTTTAAACTCGTTTTGTTCTGAGATATGACAAAAATAGATTCTAACCCATGCCCACAGCAATTCTAGATGAGAGACGGGTTTTGTTTTGTTTTTCCTTTGTGACAAAAGAGGAAGAAGAAAAGCATGTCCTTTTGATGCTGCTTCTCCCAGTTTTGTTGCAGTGGTGCTACTGCAGTATATTTTCCCCCACAGCACCATTGCTCCCCCACTGCCCCACATCTTAGGTGTTCAGTACCTTAATTTTAAATATGCATCCCAAAGTCTTTCAAAAGTCTGCTGGACACGGGTCATCTTGATAACATGGGAGGCGCTTGGCGTGTGTTTAAAATATCCCACTTAGCTGTAATGCCAAACCTTGGAGGAGCGAAGTTAACTACTCTTCTGTTGTGGGACTGAAGGATATAGAACCTGGTCTTCTGCTGCAGTTACAATGTACCCTCCTTGGGTAATCAGGAGCGCAATGCACAGCCTGCAAAGCCACTTTGCAGTGGAAAGGAGAGCTAGGTGAAGTAGCTCTATAGCAGAAAAACGTGGATGAAAAGACCCATCATCCCTGGTTTCTTTCCAGCTTCACCTGCCTCTGATGACAAAAAAAGCTGGATTGGGGGCAGAAAAGGAATCCCAAGGAAAGTATTCTCCACTTTTCATCCTTTCCTGGGCTCTCAGAATAGATTAAGTATAAACAGAGGCATACAATCAAAATCACATGAAGTATTAATGCCTTTTTATAAATCCTTAGTAAGACCAAACCTGGACTACAGTACTGCATCCAGTTTTGGTCACCACATTACAGATGTTGAGACTTTGGAAAAAGTGTAAGGAAGAGTGACTAAGATGATTAAGGACCTGGAGACAAAAACATACGAAGAACGGTTACAGGAATTGAGTATGGCCAGTCTAGAGAAAAGAAGGGCTAGGGGTGACATGATAGCACTACAGTATTCCAGTATTTGAGGGGCTGCCACAAATATTTATTTTCCAAAGCACCAGAAGGCAAAACAAGAAACAGTGAATGGAAAGTAATCAAGGAGAGCAGCAACTTGGAATTAAGGAGAAACTTCCTAACAGTAGGACAATTGCCCAAACAGCTTGCCTTCAGACGTTATGGGTGCTTCATCACTGGAGGATTTTAAGAAAAGACTGGACAACCACCTACCTGAAATGGTATAGGATCTCGTGCTTGAGCAGAGGGTTGGACTAGAAGACCTCCAAGGTCCCTTCCAGCCCTATTCTGATTGATTGACTGAAACCAAGAAACTTTTGTGTGAGCATCTACACTGGATAAGAATATTTTAATGCTGCTGTGAGCTGTTGATTGGCTGGGGATGAGATGAATACCATGTATAGTAACAAAGGAAAAAATGTTTCCAAGATATATTTGTGCCATAGTTCCCCAAAACTCTATATCCTGCGCTGTTAGCTTTTTGCTAATAGTAGCGAGAGATGGAGGTGTGGTACCATGCCAGCTTGGGAAGGCATTTTTTCCCCACATATAGGTGTGGAGATCTACTGGCCTCTTCTAAATCAGAAACTCCGCAAAACTAACTTTTCTATTAAGTAACTAATAATAGGACTTTTTTTGTTGATGTGTGTAATAGTAAATATGATACTATTATTTTCACTCATTTGGATCTTAGAAAAACTCAGTTATTCCAGTTACTGGTTGTTGTTTTTTTCCAAGAAGTAATCGTAGTGCTACAGGCATGCTTAGAGCAGTGTCTCAGTTATTTGCCCAGTTCACATATTCCTGTCAAAAAGAGTCAGTTTCTGCTCTTCTGAAACTGGAGTTACTACCTTGTAAATTTTGAAGTGTATGGTATTTTTCCCCAGCCAGAGCAATAAATATTTATATTATTTATTGTTTATTAATAATTAATCAGGAATAGTCTTAAATACAAGATGGCCAGTTGTATCACCTTTCATTGATGTTTATTTGGGGGGAAATGGATTAAAAATTAGTTGGATCCCAGAAACTGCAATAGGAGATTTCTTTTACAATCTGAAAATGACAAAATATGAAGAGACACATGGGATTGGAAGAGGAAATGCCCACTTTACATCTGCAGCATCCATTTCATTCATCCATTCCGCTTATATACCTGTGGAATCCCTACAAAAGGAAAAATTGCTTACCTGTTCGAATCCTAAAATTTGTGCAATAGAAATTATGGCTAAGACTTGATCCAATACAAAATTTTTGCTTTCTGCTCATAAAGAATTGACTAAACTTGACTACTAACCACTGCAAATTAAAACCTTTTTACACAAAAACTGTACTCCATGTATGTAAACTTTTTTTAAAAAAAAATTACAATACACAATGCTGCTTTCTATCTGTAGAAAGGCATTTTAAGGGATGCAGGTAATAAGCATTTCTGTGTTGTAAATTCTTCGAAAGTCTTGGAACTACTATTCAATTAATAATATAGGGAGCAAGATACAGTTGTGTTGAATACATCTTTGTCTCATTAGGTTATTAATTTTAATGTAATCAACATATTTGGTCATGTCTTTTTTGTAAATATGACTAGTATCGGCAGTTACAATCTCTTCACAGGGCAGTTCTGAAAGTGGAAATTTCTTGGGAGATAATAGTATTTATTTTCTTTACATTTTGTCATTTTGCAAAAATAAACAAAAATGAAAGTTCAAAATTATTTGAAATTTAAAATAATACCACAAAAGGTAATAAAAGACAATTAGAGGAATGAGAAGCAAATTTTGGTAACGTTATATGTTACATGGTGTAGTTGAATAATTGTTGCAGGTAATTCTGTTTAATTTTTCAGTTGGAGTAGCCTAAAGTATGACAACCTAGACCTTCTTATTTTTGCCATCTGTTCAGAAGTTTGAAACCTGAGCTGGTTTTTAAACTAGGGAGCAAAGCTGATTTCTGGGTCAGATATTTTCATTTCATATTCAAGCAAATGCTATCACCTCAACAGGTAAAGAAGGAAAATTGTCTATGAATATTAAAAAATTAAGGAATTTATATGTGTTGTATTAAAATGTTGATTCCATAAACAGAAACAGCTTTTAGTTCTGGGTGAAAAAAATCTCTCTTGATTGGAAGTATTTAACATGGGATAAGCCGTGGTGTCACAGTGGTTAGAATTTAGTACTGCAGGCTGATTCTGCTCGCTGCCAGGAGTTCGATCCTGACCGGCTCAAGGTTGACTCAGCCTTCCAACCTTCTTTTTTTTTTAGTATTTTATTGATTTTCTAATTTTACATTTAAGTATTTCAAAAGCAATGTAGCGGCTCGGTTAATCAATAATTCAATAACATACAAAAATCTTTAGTACAAATCTCAAACTACCACATCAAATATTTCTTCTCCTTTTTCCTTAATATCTACTGCCTCATATTTAAGCTAATACAATTCTTATTGTATCCATTAAGTAAAGATAGCATTGTTACATTTATCAATACATTTTTAGTTTATATATATCCTAGTTACTTTAACATTCAATCTTTATAAACAAGCAATGTCCTGTAGTTAGTTTTTCCCAATTTTTAGTTTCCTATCAATATTTAAATTTAACATTTGATATTTATAATTTCCAAATTTTTGGTAACCAAAGTTTCCTTTATCACAATTCTTAACAAAATCTAATATTCAAAATACACATCTTATCTATTTGAGTATATTCTATTTCCCACCATCATACATCAACCAATTAATAATACAATATAACATTTCTTATTTTCAACTAGTTTCCAAATGTCTTAAATTTAATGACCAAAATTTCTCCTATTTAACATCAGATATTTCCTCTCTTTTTCTCTTGATATCTACTATCTCATATTTAAGCTAATACAGTTCTTATTATGTCAATTAAATAAAAACATATTTGTTACATTTATCAATAAATTTTAGCTTATTATGTATCTTAATAACTTTTACATTCTATCTTTATAAACAATCAATATCCTATTTATTTGTTTTCCCCAATTTTTAATTTCCCATCAATATTCAGATTCAACTTTTAGTATTTATACTTCTAAGTTTTAAATGACCAAAGTTTTCTTTATCTCAATTCATAACAAAATTTGGTATTCAAAGTACACATCTTGTCTATTTAAGTATATTCTATTTTAATTAGTAATATAAAATCCTCGCTGATAAATCAAAACCCCAATTTTCTTCAGCCTTATTCTAGCTTTCTTCCTTTGCCCTCTCACCCTCCGTGTCAGTGCTTTTAGGTCATCAAATAGATCTCCCTCTGTTATTATATATATTATTTGAAATAAAAAAGACCAGTTGCCATTTTTTGGGGAGGGCTAACAAATCGTCTCTCTATTATTCCAGATCCCCATAATTGTCCTGGTATATTTGTCTTCCCTTCGGTTTGTTCTTCTTGCTCCTCAAGTTTCTTCTGGTTTATATAGAAAGTCTTTTCCATTTTCAATGTTGTCAGTCCCTTTTCTGGATTTTCCATTGACTGTATTTGTTGGTCACTTGAATCCTCTGTCATAGTATTTAATTGTTCCATTTCTTCTGTTGTGTTTTGTGTAGTTGATTCTTTAGTTGTAGTCAACATTTGAGTTCGTATATCTAGGCTGATATCTTGTTCTTTTCTGTAGCATCTTATTTCATCACAAGGAGAATCTATTCCTGGTCTTCATCCATATTCTCTTAGTAGTGTGTTAAATTAAGAGCTTTAAAGTCAGAGAATGAAAATAATTTTATAACTGAGTATAGAACTCAGCTGATAATTGTCAAGGTTAAAAAAAGTCTTACCTGTAGTGTAGGCTTCCAGCCAAGTCTCCTTTAGACAATAACAAGTTGTAATATCAAACTTAGCCACAAGATGTCACCAATGCCATTTAAGGTTTTTTAAGTCCAAAATTTTTATAATCCTTTTTCCAATTTTATTTCTTTTTTGTAAATAAAAACCAAGATAAAGATAAGAAATATTTTGGTCTCCAAATTCTAGAAGCATATAAATCCAGTTAAATTAAGGTTATTCTTTCAGTGTTTTAACTCCCCTGGATAGTCAGTCACCGCTATTTTTAGAGAGTGGGATAAAAGTTCCCTTCCGTCACTCCTCACAAGGGGGGAAGATACTTTGGGCAGCTTTTACAGGAGAAAAAAAATACTTGGGATTAAAGAGAGATTTAGATCTCACCCAGTCTCATCCGCGCTGCTTTGGAGTGCCTGGTGATAAGTTTGACTTCGGCTGTCTGCAGCCTAGTGACGAGCCATATTTCTATGGCCAGTCTTTCGTCCGCCGGTTTGGAGGGCTACCACCCTCCCACGATCAATCAGGGATCCCCTCCTTGCTGGTCGCCCCTACAGGGTGACTTTCGATCCTTTCCAGGGTCCTCCAGCATTCCAGGGTCCTCCAGCATTGCGAAATCGAATGCGGAAGACAGAGCTCGCCTTCCAGCGTCCGCGGCGGCTGCAATGGCAAACCAGAAGTCCCAACCTTCTGAGGACCCAGATTGTTGGGGGCAATATGCTGACTCTGTAAACTGCTTAGACAGTGCTATAAAGCACTATGAAGTGGTATGTAAGTCTAAGTCCTATTGCTATAAATAATGTCATTAGATCCATCTCATTACATGCCTTCAGTTTTTTAGAGCTGACTAGAACACAGATCCAACTTCTATTATGCTGATTCAGTGGCTGATTTTATTTTGCATGTTTGCCTACTTGTATATACACCTGCAGTAGATTTTATCTTCACTAATTAACATGCAATATATAAGTTTGTTGCCTTTCATGCTGTTGAAAACCTTGCTAGTAAATAACAGTGAGGGGGGGAAAACAAAAAAAGGTGTTTGTATTAATTATGTCTTCCTCTTTTAGAGGCTCACCAAACACCTTTCACATTTTAAACAAAATTCAGCAGTGGTGCATCTCATGGTCATGTTAATCATAGCGTGCCCCTTAGACTTTTTGAGATACAGATCCTATAATTTCCAGGCACCATGGTTACTTATCATGTCTTTGGGGATTGTGCGAGATATAATCCCAGTTTTTCTAAATAGACACAGACTATGGAGAAGGCTGGGATAACAGGAGACTTTTATATTGGGAAACCAGAAAATTAGTTTTGTAATCTCAACCCCTAACTTTGCTATAATCACCATCATTTCTTGGAATGAGGTCCCTTCCATCTTGCTTTCTCTCTTACGTAGATGCTTGTCTGAGCTCTGTAAGCATATTATACCATGTTTTCTCCTGCTAAAGCTGGGCAAAGACTCAGCCCCAAGATTCCACAGCCTGAACTGCCTTCAAAATTCAGAAATATATAGGACTGGAAAAATGGAGATGGGAAGGAAAGAGTTGCTAAGAGATACTATTGCTTAGCAATAATGGTAGACCAACGTATTTACTTGCAGTAGAAAAGTTTTTAAAAGTAACTTCCTGAGAGGTTGTGCCTCACTAAATTGTAAGATACCAGCATTTTTTTAAATGGAGGGGGGAGGTCAGTTCAATAAGCCTTTGGCACGATTGCAATGTCAGTACCTGTCTGATATATTCGTCTTGGCAAGTTAGCCAGTCATTTGCAAGGGTTTATGAGCAAATGTAGCTAGTAACACATTGATACCAGCACAAAGAGATTGTCCTCAACCCTACGTAGACAAAGCAATCAGGAAATCTAGGCAATGTTTTAAGCATTAGTGGCATGATATAATGAAGTTGTATGCTATTAAACACTTGTATATGGGGAACCAAATGTCATCACCTGAGTGTAGCTGCATTCAGTAATACAACATCATCTGTTCTATCAACTAGTTTTGCTCTGATCAATAAGCAGTTTTCTGTGGCCTTTCACTACTGTCAAGTATCATTGAATGATGTAAATACACATCAGAAACTAGAAACTTGACAGCTCACCCAGACTAAGGAGAGAGAGGAAGACCAGTGCAATTGACAGAGATGACAATTGACATCTGCTGTGTATAAATTATTTGTTGTTGCCACACAGAAGAGCCCTATAGTCTGTGAACATCCCACTAAATTGTTATTACATGAGAAAAGCCTAAGCAAGTGATAATTGTACTGCAAAATTCATAACTAGTTTCATTTAAAAAAAGAATATTTGCGAATATGATATTCAGCGGATTCTAGTAACTGTTAAGAAACAAAAAAAATACTGAGATTCTTTCTAGACATACTTCAGTTTTAAATTGACTCGATTCAAGATGTTAACACTTAAGTTCTTCAAATGCATGAATCACATTCTTCAAAAAAGTTGTGCAATATTTATTTCAAAAAGTGTATTGCCTGATTTGTGGTTATATTGTGAAAATCCTCACAGCAAAAGCTGTGGTATTTGTACAGAGCGCAGAGCTCTATAAATAGTATAGTTATCTTTTTTTTAAAAAAAAAATTTCAATATAATGTAAGTCTGTCATACAGTAATTGGTAATCTGGCTTGCTAGAGATATGTTTTATTCTTATTTAACCATAATATTCTCCCTTTGTTTTCTGACACTTTTTAAAAATATATTTTTTTCATATTTATTTTAATTTTTAATATGAAGATTGAGACAGGTTTATACAACATACTACCTGAACAGGGTTCATTTGGCTTAGCATGTTTTATATACCATGCAGCATTTTATAGTAATTTGTAAACCATTTTACTTAGCCTATTGCAGTGATGGTGAACCTTTTAGACAGCAAGTGCCCAAAAACCGCACCACCCTCCACCTGCCCCTGCTCCACCCCCGCCCTGCCCGCACTCTGCCCCCCCACTCCACCCCTGCCCTGCCCGCCCGCAGGGCCACCTACCGCCTCCACGCCCTGCTGCAGATCGCCCAAGCAGCCCTGCAGCACCATGGTGGCCACACCCTCCGCCCATACCCTTCGGCATCATCTGCGTGCGACGGGGCGCTAGGACGGAATCTTGTCCCTGCTGCCTGGCTGCCATGTCCTTAGCTCCGCACAGGCTGTGCCCAGGGGTGATTCTCCTCTGGGGGGCTGCTAGTGAGGAATGGGCCGTAGGGGGGAAGCGGGGCTGGGGCAACAGCACACGTGCCCACAGAGAGGAGTCTGTGTGCCACCTCTGGCACGCATGCCATAGGTTTGCCACCATTGGCCTATTGTATAAATTCAGTGAATTGTGGCTAAATGATACTAAATTACAACTTCTTAGGTGGTGAACTAAAATCCTTTCAAAAGTATGATGACTACTTAATTTTTTTAAAATAATCAATCATAGGAATTAGAAATTGGACCAATAGCTTAAAAACACTAGCAGATTCTTTTATTAAATAATTAATTTGTTATAAAACAAAAGAATGGAATTTAAAAAAATATTAAATAAAATGTTATAACCAGTTTGTCATCAGTCTCTTGAGAAGAACCATGTTAGGACAGCTATCTATCTATCCTGTCCCTCCCACTCCCCCCCACAATTGAATGAAGTATCAATAATTCTCTTGAGTGCAATTGGTGTAACAAATGTAACTCTGTTACATTTGCCTACATTTTCATTAAGGTAACAGCTGAATGAAAGAATTCATTTTTACTGCTTCCTTATTATTGTCACTGCATATATCCCACTTATATAATTATAATGTTACTTCTCATCCAAAATTAGTAGTGGATTTACCAGGCAGACTTTCATTTGAAAGATTGTTAAAGGTCTTTTATAGCAATGCAAAAAGTTCTGACCATATTTACTTTCTTTAAAATGATCATCCTGCATCCTTGGAAAAATAGGATACTGCAATGGGATGTCCACTGTGATTTTCTTTTCCTCCCTATCCTTTTTTTTTTTTTTTAGTTAAGATGGCATACATAGCAATAGAAACTATGAAATACTGGAATTCCTCCTTCCTATAAGGACAAATTGTATTATTTGCTTCTCACTGACCATTTTTCTGAAGACAACAGCGCCAAAATAGATTGTCTAAGAGGAGAAAAACTGTCAAGCAGACTTACATGAATCAGTGTGATTATTATTTTTATTTTTTGCAAAGCTGTTCAGGACTTTAAAAAGTGAATTGAATTTGGAAACAACTTGGCAGCTGAAGAGATTTGGTCTGATTTATGAATAGGTCAGAATTCTGGTGTCTGCACTGTGAATCAAAAAGGATGATTTCTAGTTAATCTTCAAAGATGCCTTGAGTGGAGTAATTTTGTTTAGAGGAAACTAAGGCCAGAAAGTTGTGTATAATACAAGTCTGTAGAAATCATTCTGGGCATCATAGCCAGGACTGAAAGAAGCATAATCCTACCTTTTCAAATGGATTATAATCCATATCTACTTTTCTAATTTATTGTAGCTCCAATCTATAGACGTAGTTCCAATTGGTTCAAAATTCATACATCCCCTCCAATCCAGCAGTTGGATACCATCCACTATGTTACAAGTCCAAAACTGCTGAGAGAACTAGATTCTTGTCTTCTTTTTCTTTTCTTCTTTTTCTTTTCTTTTCTTTTTGCTTTCTCCCTGTGTACATTTAAAATCTACTTTGGAAAATTATCCAATTTTCCAGGGACAGATTTTGACAGCACATAAACCATGCCTTTTCCCAGTTCTGCAGCTGACTTTCTTTCAGTGGTTTCATTGTAAATTTTAAAATGCACATGAGACAAGTTTAAAATGTATGATATCCTTTAGTGAAATGCCACAGGACAAAGTACTTTTGTCTCCTTACTACATTCTATGATCTATCTACTTGCCCAAGAAAAATAGATATCAAAAACCATTGTAAAAGTCCACAATTTTTTTGATCTGTTTCCTGCATTGGCCAGAATAGGTTCATTCCTAGATTAGAACAGATCTAAGGATCAGTTTCATTGCTACTATCCAGTCTTTGTACTGAATGTTTGTGAAATACTACTTGTTTGTTAGATATGTGTACCTTAAACTCTTATTAATGAACTAGCTGTACCCGGCCACGCGTTGCTGTGGCTCAGTCTGGTTAGCGTGTGTTGCTTTTACGTCCAACAGATGGCGCTGTTTTTCAAAAAAGCATGTTTTACCTGTCACAGGTGTGACATCTATATAATATAGGTATATAAAAACACGCGCGTATTCGAATGCAACATTGTGTCAAAATTTCAAAGCAATCGGTGAAGAACTTTCGGAGATTTAAGATTTTGAACAAACGAACATTTACATTTTTATTTATATAGATTACAAGTATGTAAGAACTTTTCAAGAATGCAGATTTTTCTAAAAGTTATTGTCGAAGAGGCTTTTCTAAATTGCTGGTTATTCTGTTGTTTTTTTTAAAAAAAGTGGAAAGGGCTTTAAGGGATTTTGTCAGAATCTGTTCCATGTCAAAAAAAGAACTGTAGACCTTTTATTTTGTTGAAGTCACAAGAATAATATCTTCAGGTAAAAGACAGATTCAAACTTCAGTCTCTAAGACAAATAGAGAATTTCTTAGAGAAAAAGCATGCAGAATCAGTTTGAGATGAACATGAAGAGAAGTTTTATTAAACCTTGTTCCATGTTGCCTTTTATTTCTCTTAGTTTTATCATTCTTTGGAATTATAGACCAATGGTAATTTTAAAAATCAGAATTCTATCTGGAACTAACATGGAAAGGTGGATGAATACAGGGGTTATAGAAGAGCCCTGCATATTTGTAGAACTTTTTCCCACAAATATTCCATTTTAATAAATTGAGGGAACTGAGTAACTTAATGGGAGTAATATGAGAATAATGTTTCTTGTTTACAGATTTCTTGCTTAGCTAAAGAAAGAAGGGGCCAGAAAACTAAATCTACCAGCCTGTAGAAAATAGCTCAGAGTATCTGTTTTACAGTCATCCAGATACCTTAACACATTTGTATTGCTTATCAATTTTTAATATTTATATAGTGAACAAAAGCAACAACATTTCTTGGGAAATAAGGGTAACAGTATCATTAATTACCATTAATTGGACACAATAGTTATTCTCATTTAACTATACTGAATTATTTTCAATATTTTGCACACGGTAGGTACTAATTTAACTAATTTTCACACTCTACTGCCATATTTGCATCCCATCTCATACAATTTAAAGATTATTGTGGCTCTTAAAGAGCATCTTAAAGTATGCAGAGATTGCAGTGAGAGAAAATAGTGTGGCATAAAAACAGGTGTTTTACCTGTATATATTGAGATCAGAAACATTTGCAGAACTTTATAGAAAAAGGACTAGAGAATTACTTTAGATCTGCCAAAAAAATTGTCAAATATTCTCAGGAGTACATATTCATTGTATCTATAGAAAAGTCAGGCTGGGAGAGAAAATTTTTGTTAACTTTATGGCAAGGAACATGCATTTTAAAGTAGAAATATAGAAGGCAGTATCTTCTTAAAGTTCTCCAATCTGTTTTGTGTGTTTTAAATGTCTTTGACAGCTATCTTTTCCAACACTGTATCTGGAACAAGATAACTGTTGACGGGACATGTTGCAAACCTTTTAAGTAACTTCAAAATCTACCTAAAGGGGAAAACTTTAAAACAGTGAAAACATACACTATTGTCTCATCTTAGTCCATTGGTTTCTGGTTTCTCCAGTATGGTCTGTCTTGAAGAAAGCTTTTTCAAGAATTGTATTAAGGTTATGGTATTGTAGATTATGTAATTAGCAGCCTTCCTCTTCCTCCTCCTTTAGAACCAAATTTTAGAACCAAATGTTAAATCATGAAATCATTACTTTTCAAAGATCTCCCAGTTTCAAAAGCAATTAATCTCAAAGATAGATTACCATGTGGGTGTAAATAGATGCTTTACATTAACACAGATACATAAATTAACTGCCTAGTTCTTTGAATCCCACTAATAACCCAACTGTCTACTTGAAGATACACAAAAGCTATTTTCCAAAGCACCTGAAGGCAGGACAAGAAGCAACGGATGGAAACTAACCAAGGAGAGAAACAACTTAGAACTAAGTAGAAATTTTCAGACAGTTAGAACAATTAATCAGTGGAACTACCTGCCTCCAGAAGCTGTGGAACTACCTGCCTCCAGAAGCTGTGAATGTTCCAACACTAGAAGTTTTTAAGAAGAGACTGCACAGCCATTTGTCTGAAACGGTATAGGGTTTCCTGCCTGAGCAGGGGGTTGGACTAGATGACCTCTAAGGTCTCTTCCAACTTTATTATTATTATTATTATTAAAAATTAAAGGCCTCATTCAGAGCACTGCATAATAGTGCCTATTCATGACTTTCTTTTTCACCAACAGCAAGCACTCTACCCCATAAAATAGCTCAGACAAAGAAAAATGGAAGTTTCAGAAGCAGCTCTGAACTTAGAACTATTTTGTAAAATGTCTGATTATGAGGATGATGATGATGATGGACAATTTGATTTTAAGCATTCTTGGCACTTTGGCGGTTTACTTCTTATTAAGACTTCAGAGATACAAACCAGTAGCTCAGTAATTGCTTTCTTGAATCTGCCTTTAATAATTACATTTAGTAAAGCTGTATTGAAAATTAGAAAGGCAGAGACTAATGGAAAACTAGATTTTTCACTGAATTAGAAAGCAAGACAATCCATATATTGACAACATTTCAAGTTGAAACAGATCAGGAAAACTGTTTTGGACTGTCCACGCAAAGAGTCAAATACAGGCCTGATGTGCAGTGGCATCTACATTTTATACCAACAGAGAAACTATACAAGATTTCATGTAAATCGCTGTCTTGAAAGGCTAATACAATTCCATTTTGAATGAAGTCATTTAAATCTTTGTGAGGTGGGAATTATTGCAGGATTTTCTGTTTGACATGTCACAAAACAAGAAATTGTGTTAATGAAGTGACTATGTCTTTAAATTAGAAATGAAAAATTAGATATTCAAAAGTAAAGGGAGGCATGGGATAAAAAATTGGAATTTGGGCATCTATGTCATTTTGCTGCTTAAGTCAAAGAATATTATTTTGTACACATTGGACATTACATGGTCTTTTAAATTGATTGATGGGTCCACCTAAGAGTTAGAGAGGTAGTCCTCAAAATGCAGATTTATTTTGTGCTATAATAATTCCCTTACTGGGTAAAAGTTGTTTCACATATTAATTTTGTTCTTGAACTTTCATTGATATTTGGGGTTGCTTGTGTTGTCTTCCATGATATGCCAACATTTTGGAAACTATTATGAGGACAATAGAAATGGATATTGCATGCATTTATAGCTACAAAAAATAATACTATATAGTTAGATGGACATACTCTCCATCAGTTGTATGGTGGTCTGAAAAATACACATCTCTTTGTATATTTGAATAAGCATTTTGCTTACTGTTTGGAAGACGCTTTTAGAAATTTAGGTTAAATGTTTAAATCTTTAATTTGTTTTTCCCTTTCCCTCTTAATTGATGTTTCAGGGGAAAAAACTCGCACAGAAAAAAAAGAAGTAATAGAAATTAATTACTACTATGTAAATACAGTGGCATATATAGACAATAGACAAGCTACATAGACAATAATATTTGTCTATGTAGCTTATCACATTATAGAATCTGTTCTTAGTATTATGTAGTATATATGATATTCAATAGAGTGGTAATATTGTTCTTCAAATAAACAAGTAGTCACTCTCTCCCCCCCACCCAAAAAAAACCCCTCGGGTTGAATTAGAACAAGATGAGGACAAATATATGCCTTTAGCTTCAGCAGGGCAAATTCCTCAATATGTATCTTTTTTTTTTCTTCCAAAACAGTAGCTGAATTAGAGAACTGCAATGGGAGGACATTTTAGAACATCTTGTCATGAGGTGACTAAATCTGTGAGAATCAGAAACAGTAGAGAATGAATATCTAGCTGCTTGAATGACAATTAGACTAGCTGGGCAAGTGGGCAAAATGTATCAATATTGTCATGTTTCCTACGTGTCTATTTCGTTGTATCCAACAGTATTTTCCATTTTATGAATTTGGGTAGTATGGCTACCTCATATAAATAAATGAATTTGTCTTCTTGAGCATAGGATGTCTAATTCTGGTATAATCCAGAGTGTTAAAGAATAGGAAAATTGTAAATAAAAGGTTTTTTAAAAACATTATTTCAAATAATTTATACAGCCACCCATCTCACAAGGGTGGGTGCAAAGACTCAGCAGTTAAGAGGCTGGACTTGTCTGCTGGAAAACCCACTGCCCGGATTTGAGACCCGAGCATTGTGTGACGAAGTGAATTCCAATCTTCATCTAGTTTCTGCCAACATAGCAATTCGACAGCATGCAAATGCCGGTAGATAAATACGTACCACCTTGATGGAAAGGTAACAGTGCTCCGTGACATCATGCTAGCCACATGACCATGGAAACATCCCCAGACAGTGGTAGAGATGAGGGCCACCCCTACTGTTACGACTAGCGGAATAAAATCCACAGGGACTCCTTTTTTTTCCATTTTACAACAGTGATTCTGGATGATATATAAACATTAAAGATACCATCACACAAGCTGGTTTTCTCCTGTTTTAAATGCAGTGCCAGTGGTTTTGTATTTAATGCTGAATTCAAGTTAGAATTACATTGCTACGGTACTGTTATTCAGACAGTTTCTCACATTGTACTTGTTAAATATAAATGATTTTATATGCACCAATGCATATAAACTAGAACTTTGAAATAACAGAACAATAGAGTTATTATGACTCATTGTAGTATATAAACCCACCTATTGGGTATGAACAAGCCATGTGAAAATGTGGCTGGGTGTATACAACTTGTATAAATTAGATCAGATAAGGGCTTGGGATTATTTTCACATAATATATCAAACATGATTAAATTTAATTCTAGTTAGGGTTTTAGTAGCCTTACGTATTGTGTGACCAAGGCATTTGGTCAACTTAGGATTTGGTGTATTATTTAAATCTATATAGTGGTTAATTTGGTCACTAGAATGTAGCCAATGTGAATCTAGCTTGTGCAGATGTTCAAACTCTACTATTGTTTTCTACTGAAATGGATCCAGTAGTACCAGATTTTTCTTGTTTATAACTTGATAAAAATACAATTTTATTTACTGGATGCATCCTTGTCTAATGCTGGGTACTTCTATGCCAAGATATTTCAGTATTCACTAACTTAAAAAAACAAAGTATCTTTCTGTTATATTTGACAGTATGTATTTGTTTATAGTACAAAACAGTGGTATTCTTTTTTGTTGTACCTTAATTAAATTCAGCTTAATTAAAAAGACTTGCTTGCTTCCATCAATCAGTTACATTCTGCTATGTTTCTTCAGTTTTTATTGTATAAAATGTGTTGAGCTGGAGCACTAAGTGTCCATGAGAAATTTTGGTCTAAAGGGAATTAGTTGTGGTGATAGGCAATGGATACAGGTGGCCAATAAAAATGCAGATTAACTTCATTAGTATTCAGCCAAGATGTACTAAAGTTGAGTAAAGTTCATTTGTAAATATCTAATTGCTTGATACATTGGGTACATCTCTACTGATACTTTTTTGTTGTTCTTTTTATTTAAGTTTGAAATTCAAATTTGTTTTCATTTTTTTAAAAATTTCAATATGTTTGTACTGTATATAGAACACAAAGTATATATTTAAGAATTTCAGCCTATTTCCATAACTGTACACCTAGTATTTCTTTCATTATTTTGACACTTAAAATCCCCATACACAGACATCTTTTTAAAATAAAATTATGATTCCAGTACAGGAGTTCTGCACAAGAAATAGCCCTCCTCCATTTGGCCAGTGTCAGACATGAGTAAGATCAAGTCTGATTTACTGGTCAATATTATATGCAGAACTGATTTTTAGAATAGGAATTAGAGAGGAAAATCCAGAAAAAAGCAGGGATAAATAATTTCTGTAGCTCTCCCAGAAGATTGCATAGATCCAAGTTACAGGTGTTCAGCTTGAAAGTATTTTAAGCTATATATACAAATGGAAGCTCAGAGTTGCTCCCCTGTGCTGAAGGTTTTGCTTCAAATAACTTTCAATATTTGCATCATTTGGCTGGATGCATTTAAATTGTTGGCAAGTTTTAAATGATGATTTTTTGGTTCAATAACAAGCTAGAAACTGTAAAAATAAAAACTGAATCCTGTTAACTACTGCTCCAAGATATGTAGAGACAGCAAAAGAAAGATGGACTATAAAAGCTTATGATTTTTCTCAGATTATAGATATATATAATCTATAGATTATAGATTTACCACTAAATCCTAGTTTAAGGTAATATTCTTCTTCTTTCTTTGGCCTTAACTCCAAACAGGACCTTAAAAAATTGGGAATGTTGTTTTGTACTAAAGTGTTGGGAAATAGATTGCTTTCCAAACTTGCTATTGTTTATAATGTATTTATTATAATGGTTTATAATATATTTATTACCATGGGTAATCAGACAATGATTTACTATTCTGTGTTAAATTTTCTCTTTAAATGAAGACAAGTTAAATATATTTATCGAAACCTATAAAGAACTTTGCTATGATTTGTCACAAAGAATTTTTCAAATAGAACTTTAATAGGTCTCAGCATGTCTTCTCCATCTTTTGATAGTTATGAGATAAAATGCCCTATTTTAGGCATGTTAATCTGAGAAAAGTGTAAGTCTTCACACTCTCTCTGTTCTTCATTTATATAAGTTAAATGGGTAATTATTTTCCCTATCAACTATTGGCTCCATGTAGGAAAAAAGTTTTGAGAACTGAATGCACTTTTATTGTGGGAAAGAGAAAGAACCTTCATTTGACTGCCAAAGAGTTATAAATATAATCTGTTCTATCTGCTGCATTTACGAATTATACCTTTAAAAGGCAGAATGTAGTAATTGAAGTTCTTTATTCTTTGCTAAAAGAGCCAAATTATATAATAGGTTAAATGTGTTCATATCCATGATAAATTCCGCCCCCAGCTTTAAGGTTACACACATTGATGGAGAAGGAAATGTGGTTTGAAAGATACATTTGTATGTGTTTGTTGTTAATAGATTTTCTTTGCCATGATCTGTATGAAAAGTTCTGCCACAAGCTGTGATTTTTCTTGGGAAGAAAAGTTATAAAAAACAGATTTAAGGAGGAAAAAAATAGTTTTAGTACAGTGGGAAAATATTTCACTCCTTCCTAACAGACTGCTTAGATTGAAAATAACACAAGAAACATATGAATCATAAAATGTCTTCTTTAAATTTTGGCTTAGTGTGTCCTGAGAATTTAAACAAATGTAGTTTATTCTGTAAGAACTTGGTGCATTGTGCGAACCAAATCTCCATAGTCCCAGTTCTCAAGTTATTACTTTAATGAGGATGTGCATATTAAATCTATACATTAGCTTTTTTTGTTCAAAAAATGTAAAATAGAAGTGGTTATGGGTTAGTCTTAGTCTTTATGCAGCGCTATATGGATATTCTTTTTTTTCAGAGATGATCGTGAACATGTAAGGAGCAAACCCAATTCTCATTATAGATCAGAAAATGTATGAATGTTCTAACAGAATTTAATTCTATTGTGCATTCATATGATAATATATGGGAGAGAAATAATTTGTACGCCTCATAAGATAAAAGCAACCTGCAGTTTTTGTTAAATCAAATTATTTCTATTAAACAATTAATGATTATGTGAACATTACAGACTTAGATCCATGGCATCAATTTGTAACATTAATTTCAATTGTTTTGGAATAGAGGAATATCATAAATACAAAAATAATCATGTCTGATATTTCTTAGTGTGAGATTTCCTTCCACTTCTCGTATCATTCTTAAAGAACTAAATAGTACTTTATAATTTACTGAAATTACAATAAACTATTTTGTCTTTTGGGCAAATAGTTTCTGCAATCTATAGTTTAACAGCGATCCATATGTTGTATTTATAAAATTGTGTATGCTTGTTCAAGAATAGAAACATTTCCTTTTTGGTACAGATCTTCCATATATAAAATTTCATTTGCAAAAAGCTCAACACAATGTGATTTTATTACAACTGCTGGATCTTATGCATAAGCATTTTTTCAAGGTCCCGGTAATTGAACATGCTATGATTTGATGTATGCATTTGTCATGTGGCAAATTCTTAAGACTCTTGAAGTAAGAAGTTTTCAGCATGACCAGTATTTTAAGAATTTTGAATATCCTAAAGCTAATTTTAACTGTTCTTAGCAACATACCTCAAATTTGAAGAATTAGAATAATAAAATTACAATAAAGATGTAATGTCTGTTGAAAAACAAATTGTATTGTTGCTGATAGCTAATCTGTTAAGAAGAGAAACAATGTTCATATATCACAGTAAGCCATGGTTTGTTTTACTCCTGGGTTTTTAAAGAAACCACAATTGACTAGATTTATACAACATACTAAATTATAATTTATAGTTAACTAATTATGATTATTAGATTCACACAACACATTAAACTAAAGCCAAATAAACTGTATTATGTCTCTGTACTGTACAGCATATGAACTCTACAAGCTGAATGCAATTAGTTTACAGTTATGAAAGGGGGATTTTGAAAAGTAAAATACCTCAGATATAGAATTTAGTAACATATGGGTAATAGTATTAAGCCATATCTATTCAAGAAAACAATCCCTGACATACAGAAGTTTCAAACCACACATACAATATGGAAATCCAAAATTATTTTCCAACTTAAAAAATGTTTATGAACTTTGACCATTGATCCTGAACTTTGATAAGAGTTTTTCATCCCCATTGCCTCAAAAAAGGTTTACTATATCTTACTTACTAGATTCAAAAGCCATACTATATAAAGAAAACCAGCCTGCTCTGAACTTTCATTTACTAATGATCAATTGATGCCACCTAGTTACCACTGTACTACCTAGATAACTTTGTTGTTCCAGTTCACCCATAATTGATATGTTGTGTTTGTTGAATGTGTTTTCTGTCTGGATTCATCAATAGTGTTAAATCATAAACCGTGATTTACAAATTGGGCTGGATTTATAGAATGCACCAAGCTAAAATCAAACCATATTACAGCTTAGTGCATTGTGTAAACCTAATTTGGTATAGATATTAAATTATTTAGAAACAAAATAAACTTGCAAATTTTCACATAAATACATTTCACCAAAATTCATTCTTTTGAAAGTTCTTGAAATATAGATACTCTTTTACAATTGTTCCCTATCTTATTACTGAAATTGTGTTAGAAATATTAGTCATGCAGAACAACGATCACATCCACAAATGATGGAGGCAACCTTGGGGGAAGTCTTGTCCACTTCCTTGAGACAACAAGCTTGAATACATTCCAAGTAACTGTCAATCTCTCAGCTGGCTTCCATTTCTAAGTAAATGTGGTTTTATCCACAAAAAGCTTAGATAACTGTAACAGACAAAGTTACATAGTTCTCTTTTTTGGAAAATGTCCTATCTAACATTATTCCACAAAATCATGTCACAAAAAGAAGGTATGCTTAACACAGTTTTAGACTTAGAAATCTCCTGTATATATTATCCACTCTCTCAATCTATTTTTCTTTTTTTCTGAAGATAAGAATATTTACTCATTGTAAATAGATTGTCTTATTATGCAATTTTCTGATCTTGGTTTCACTAGGTTGTGTTTTCATAAGCATTGTGAGATATTTTTTGTCACCTGCCCTAAAGATTTGACCCAATGACCTGAAAATCAAGAAAATGTCATGTTAGTGGCTACTAATTAGTGGATCTACAGAGCTGCTTCATCTGGCCTTTCAACCTTGTACAGACAGCATCCAAAGCTGTCATACTCATCATGCTAAGAAAACAAGTCAGCACCACATTTTTTAAAGTAGTTTAAACACTAAAAAAAAGTCCAGCTGAGACTAAACATGAGTATATAGGTTAGGGCAGAAATTAACCTATAATGTAGTCTTTGTATTTATATCTCATGCAGTAAAGATACAAAAAAGTAGAGTAGCCTACGGGATACCTATCACTGTATATTGTGAATGTACTGTATGTAATATGTGATCGGAAAAAGCACAATTGTTTCTCAGTTATTTTGCATTTTTAAAATAAAATTCCATCACCGCATTGCCTGTGGGATAAAATATATTTATGGATATTCAGTTGCAAAATGCAGATACGGTAATGTCTAGGAATAAGAGTGGTGTAATAAAAAAAGGCTTTTTAGGCATTAGACATTTTAATCCTTAGATGGATTTAAAGAAACACTTGGTTAAAGGCATCAGAGTGCTCGTTAATCAATGTTGCATCCTGGTATCTCCTGAGTGTCGTGGGGTTTTGAGAGGTAGAAAAGATTGGCTACAGTAATTAAAGCAAAGAAATCGATCACAAAGCAAACATATCAGGAAATATATAAAAGTAATCTTTTATTTTCACAGGTCTTTAAGATAGAGGTACTAATGAATGGAAGAAAGCATTTTGTTGAAAAAAGATATAGTGAATTTCATGCTCTCCATAAAAAAGTAAGTATAGTGTACAAATTGTTCAGGTAATACTATCTGTAGCCTATTTCCATTCATTCCCAAGTAATAACTTCATTTGATTTCTGAATATGATAAGGAAGTTTTATTTTACTTGCAATACTGTCCACTGTTGAACAATTAGAGATAGGTAGGTAGGTAAGTAAGTAGGTTGGATTAAAAAACAAATACTTTTTCTGCACAGAGAAAGTAAGGCATTCCATTCTCTTCAGATCAAGCATGGGGTACTACTTTTTTTATATAGAGGCCCATCGACCCAGATAAAATTCAGTTCAGGCCCTGAGCCAAAGCTGGGTGGTAGTTGGACTATTTTTTGGGGGTCTTTTTTACCATCTTTTTTTTGGGGGGGGTGTTAGTTCTCTCTGCATTCATTACTACTAGATCAGTGGTTCTCAACCTTTTTAATGCTGCGACCCCAACCGGTCGTAAGTTGAGGACTAAACCGGTCGTAAGTTGAGGACTACTCAACTGGTCGTAAGTCGAGGACTTTCCCTGCCCGGGAGCGCCACGCATGCGTGGTTCCGCCCCCTGCACCAGCCGAGGCATAGCTGGCAAGCGGCAGAGATGGAGCAGGCCGACCACCAGCTGGCCCAGCCCAAGGCACCCGCCGGAAAAGGGGGGAAAAATGGCGGACAAAAAAAATGGCGGACAAAAAAAATGGCGCACAGCCTTGCTTGGCAACCCCCATGAAATGGTCGATCGACCCCAAATGGGGTCCCGACCCACAGGTTGAGAACCACTGTACTAGATGATCAAGCAAAGGGCAAACAAATAGAAAAGAAAAAAATGTAAATTTCAGTAATTGGGAGCTGGTGCTCCCAGTCTTTTTGAGGAAAAATCCAACTCTTATCTACCTCTTTTTTCAGAGGGAAAGGCTAGGTAGAGGTAGGAGCTGCCCTCAGTGCCATGCCACTTTTTCAAACTGTACTGGGTAGAAGCATTGATCTTGAGCCAGCCATTTGAGGTTCCCTCCTGCAGCCAATGTGACAACCTCAGATTTTCCAAACATTGCTTTACAAAGTGGGATGTGCAGCAAAACCCTGCATGTAGTTTAGGGAGATATCATTTTAATCCCCTTCTTTCTTCTTCAGCAGCCATTATTTTATGCTCACTGATCATATCCAGTTTTTCTAGGCAGAATGGGAGTTCTCACGTCAGGTTTTATTTCTGTTTATCTACTTTGGTTTGCTATTAATTTTGAACAATGTTTTATCCTAACTTGAAGACAAGTCCACACTTCCTGCTTGCTCTGATGCAATGATGGCTCACTATCTGCTTTCTGCGGACATGCCTACACGCGTTTGCTTACGTTACAATGTTCTCTCGCAGCTGAGGTAACTTAAAGTGCATATCAGAAGAGGTGTTTTCCTTAATATCCCATGACAAGATGATGTATCCAACAAATGCAGGGCATGCTGATGTGTCTGAATTATTCCATGCCAGCAATTTCTTGGCTCCAGTTGTTCCTGCAGGTTTCCTGTGGAATTATCCCCTTTGATCTTACTTTTATCGACTCCTCATTTCTCTCTTGGTTACCAGGAAGAATGGAACTATCATTTCTGCAGATTTTTTTTCTTTTTTATGTGAGTTGGTCAACTGGTTGACCATCGAAACATGGAAGTCCTTAAATCATGTCCTTTAGAAAGTTGCACATTAAAACAGTATGGGCGACAGCAATCACAGACGCATTTTGGAAACTCAGCAAAGATGCACATGATGGCAGCAAGATTTAAATTCATGTGATTTCTTACCAGCTCCAGGATGGCAGGGAAGCATAGTAAAGCTGTTGGGTCTATGTGGCTTAAGTTGTGAGATTAAAATATATTTAATTATTTAAACTTAAATTTTGGTTACTGTCATGTATTATGATTGATTTGTTCAGCATTTGTAGCATTGTGGTTTCAAAAATATATTGCTAACTTACTATCCCATTTAAAGCTGAAATCCAGAAGAACTAAAATCCATGCCAGGAAATTGTAGGCTTTCCCTATATGAATCACCAATTTCCATATTTAAAGAGAGACATAGGTTGGCTATGCTATCATTGTGACTCAGTCATGATCTTTAACAAATTCAGATCTGCTTAAGTTTATCAGAACATTGGATCATATTGGAGCTTTTCACATGCCTATCAGAAATAGTAGTTGTAGAAACACCACCAGATTATGGAAGTCTGGTTTAAATGAGCAACTATAAATCGTGAACTCCTTCCTGAACAGTAGCTTTCTCTTTCTCTCTCTCTCTCTCTCTCTCTCTCTCTCTCTCTCTCTGTCTCTCTCTGTCTCTGTCTCTGTCTCTCTCTCTCTCTCTCTCTTTTTTTTTGGGGGGGGGGGAATATTCAAATCTGCCTTGAAACATTTGTTGACACAGCTTTTAGTCAGATGACATCTCCTCAAGATGAAAGATGAAATGTAAATTACTCTACCCCTGTGGGCATTACATGTCAAAGTCAAATTGGAGTTTGAATGTCCTTTTGACTTTTGATCTCCACTCCTTCACACAATTTTTGAATTGATAAAATACTTGGAGAGTACTTCTCATTTCAACTATAGGTAAACTATATTTGTTATCTTTCTTTTTACTTTAATTTTTATTTCTAATGCAGCCTGTTTTGTATGTAAAATGATTTAATGTTACTTTATAGGCTACCCTTTATTGGAATCCTGATATATAGGTATTATTCTTGCTAATGAGACAAGGAAGTGTAGGTCTCTCATCTACAGTAAAATAGTAGCTTATCCAAGGGCACTTAATAGCCAAAACTGTCCAGATATGCCACAATCACCAGATCCCTTACAGTTTTTTTTGGAGAGGAATTGATTTTGCTAAAATTTATATCCTACTTTTCCATTTTAAAAACATAAATAAATTGTGGACAGGAATTGATTACCTATTTGTCTATAAATCAGTCAAAAGAAAGCCATACTTTAGTAATTGTAGAAGATTCTTTCATACTTAAGCCAATCATAACTTTTTCACTTTGAGATGCACAGTAGAACTATATACTATATAAAAGCTGTAGAAATGTGGACAACCACTAGATGGCAAGCATTAAAGTTTTCTGTTATTCTTTGCTGCTGTCTAGCAGTTGTCCACAATTTTGCAGGCCAGATCTTATGGTCCTAGCACAGTGATGGCAAATCTTTTGGGTTTGACGTGTCAAAAATTCAGCAAATACCTGCTGGTATGTCGCATATGCACATGCATACACACACAGAGAGAAAAAATAATTATCTCCCCCTCATCTAGATCTCACTGAACAGTGTCAGTCTGCGGTAGCACTGAGGCTGGGCCTAAAGTAGAGGAGACCTCAACTTCAGCCTTCTAGGCTGTTCCGTGGCATGCCAGCAACCGAGCCGCACAAGCAAGCAAAACCCCATTCACGGGATGCAGGCAGCACACAAAACCACACCCCCTCCGTGGAAAAACCTCTCTCCATGTAACCGGTCCCTGGTGCCCAAAAGGTTGGAGACCTCTGTTCTAGGACTTTAGCATGCCAGGCCTCAACTTCAGCCCTACCACACTGATGCCACCTTGCACCTGTGTGATTGCCCCACAGCACAGTGCTCCCTAGGATCTGCTGCTTGCCACTTACGTTCTCTTTCCGTTGATAGGCCCCTGCAGCTTGCCCAAGGCAGCTTCAGGTAACACAAAGCTTTTGTTTTTGAAGTGTCTTTAGAGAATGCCCTTTCACAGCCTCTGCAGCCTCCAAAACCAAATGAAAGCAATCCCATTCTTGCAGGATTTACACAAGCTCCAGAGTCATGCAAGAGCACAGCCCTCTTGCATGACATCCAGAAATTGTACAAGAGCATACCCATCCACAGCCTCTGAAAAATCATAAAAGAATGGGATGTGCTTTTGAGTAATTGTTGGGTATTGTTGAACACCCATGTTGTAGATTTTCCAACACTTGTGTCATTAGAAGATCTCAGAGAATAAGCAGATTCCTTGTTGCTTCATTACAAAAATAAATTTAAATACTACTCAGAACATTGGAAAGTAAGACTATATCGCATGTTGGTTAAAAGTGATTTTTGTTTTGAAATTAATATAATTTGTCTCTAATCTATATGTGTCAACCTTGGCAAATTTTGGAAACGCACACTTTGAATATTGGATAATGATTTTGATTGTCATTTGAACTTGAAATCTGTACACATAATTTATGCAATAAATGAATTCGTAGGTTTTTTACTTTTATATTCTTGTCAGCTACTTTGAATTCTGTCAAATTAAGAAGCCTGAATGGAAAGTCACAATTGTTCATTGAGATAATTTCCACTACCAAAAAAGGAGAACAATAATACATATACTCATTCATATTGATGCCAATCAGTCTGCCTTGCCCTATAATCTCTGAGACTTAATTCATTCAATTTATTTTGTTCTGCTCCTTATTTTTCAGTTTATGAATTTATTGCCCTAAGCTATTCTCTCAAAACCAAACCATTTGTCTGTATTTGCTATTTTCTAAACCACCCATCTTGCAAGAGAAAAAAAAACAAATTTCATTTTGACCGTATAATAGTTTCAAGGTTTGTTTTTAAACTTAATGCTCAAGAGTGCATGCTAAAATAGGAGTTAAACTCCATTCTTTAGAGTTGTATTAGAGTTGTACATTGGTTAGTTATTATTTAGCTGACAAAATGTTTAGTCCCAACTTAAGAAATTGCCCAATCTGTTAGCTGTTACAAGTGTTTATTTTAAATTTGCAGTACCAATACCTTTTGTAATTGAATAAACCCACTTACAGTCATAGAGGTTTTTCATAACAACGCTTAGTTTATTGATTTTTTTTGTCTTCTTTCCCAATTTGTTTATTTCTCTTTTTGTAAGTTTTTATTTTTAAAGAATCTGTTATATTGATCGGAGAGTTTATTTATTTGCTCATATTTTTTAGCTTAAAAAATTCATAAGAACTCCAGAAATCCCTTCAAAGCATGTGAGGAACTGGGTACCCAAAGTTTTGGAACAGCGTCGGCAGGGATTAGAATCTTATTTACAGGTAAGAATCTTTTCTCACAAGCTATATTAGGAGTTTGAATGCCAGCTGCTTTAAGCTGTACTTAAAAGTGATCATTGAAGTCTGCTCTTACTTTACATATAACCACTCTAGCAATATATTATTTGCTTTATGTGTATCTAAAGTATTTATATGTGATCTTTGTATAAATATATTGTTTTAAAGGCAGTTCTAATTGGCATTTGCAAAGGACAAAGACATGGTTATGGCAAAGAGAAAATTTAAACTTGATTTAAAGAAATAGCATTGATTCAGGACAGGTTAATATCATTGTTCTACATGCAGTGGTGGGATTCAGCTGGTTTTCACCACTTCGGCAGAACCAGTAGCTAATTTTTTATTGCCCAGGCCCAGAATAGACTTCCAGAAGCAGCATCCACACAGAGAACCGGTTGTTCATATATTTGAATCACACTACTGTTTACATGTATTTAATACTCTTTATCCATTGTAACATTAAAATTAAAATGATCTGTTTAACATGTACACAAACTGGAGGTGCTTGAGGAAATAGTATAGAAGGAAAGCATTCTTCTAGTTCATCTTTCTTGCTGCCTTCTATTCTTGGATAGTAGATATCTCAGTTTTTGTGATTTTACAATCTAAAAACTTGGACAGAGCATCTAAAGAACAGAAGAACTTCTTTGCAGTCTGTAGTGAGCAATGAAAAGTCGTTAGGGCATGGTATCTGTAGGGGAGCAAACGACATATATATATCATGCCATGTGCATGTGTCTAATGATCTTGTGTTGAATGTCATTTATGTGGGGATATTAAGATCTGTAAATTGTCAAACTGACACCATTGTAGTCTGCTGATCGACAGCATCCTTCCGGACTCCTTTCCCAATTTTGAACCAATCAGTGGTTCCGTGTCACTGTTGCTGTTTGACCCACATATAGGTTTCTCAAGAGACAAATAAGATGATCTGGTACTCCCATCTCTTTAAGAACTTGCCACAATTTGTTGTGATCCACACAATCAAAGGCTTTAGCATAGTCAATGAAGCAGAAGTAGATGTTTTTCTGGAACTCCCTAGCTTTCTCCATGATCCAGCGTATGTTGGCAATTTGATTTCTAGTTCCTCTGCCTCTTCGAAATCCTGCCTGTACCAACACAGTAGGTAAAGCAAAACTTAAAATACAATGAAAAGTAGTCTATTGGGATCAGAGTGGTACATATTGGCTACAAGTCGCAGATTCAAATCTAGAAAGATACTAGCTTGGCACTGTTTTGGATAAATACAGTATGAAAATTCACACTCCCCCATCTTTTCACTTGTGTTCAGCATTTATTCAAGAATTTTCTTACTCCTGGAGGAAAATAATAATAATCCTATCAGTCATGGTCAGTGCTTCAAGGATCTGAAGAAAGCTTTTATTTTCCTTTCCTTTTTCTCTTACTGATGATGTAAACTATAGAAATTCACCCAGAATATATGCAAATATATTTCACCTCAGTTTTATCTTTTTTTTTTTTTAAGAAAGTCACTGAAGACATCTATTAACCACACAGAAAACCTAGCGGAAATTATTCAGTGTCCTTCTTCCTATGAAATCCTGATTAGTTTTAAATGATCACTTTTGTGTTATGTTTATACAGATCTCTGGAAAGTGGGCAACTAAATTTCATTTTTGATGTGTGCCATTGTGCCCACAGTATAAAAATGACAATAAAGGTTATCTTATCTTATGTGTGAAGAGCAAAAATGTTCTTTATCCTCATTAAAGTTTGTGAGGGGTGTGTTAAATAATATTAATGGCTAGGATGGTCAGTGGTTAACAGTACTTTCCTAGTACAAGTGATTTTATTGATCAATGCAGACTCAGTGTAACAGGGCAGATTATTTTACTGATTTTATTGAAACCTTAACTAACTTTGTTAGTGCACCACATATCTTTAAATGGATCTAGATGATGATGAAGATTAAGAAAAGCAGAAGACCATCCATCTTTTTTGATCTGTTAATAACTTAAATCCATCATTGTTGGTAAGAGCTGTTTTCAGATTCTGTGGAGTCCCTGTGTGTGTGTGTGTGTGTGTGTGTGTGTGTGTGTGTCACGAAGGATATATAACACACTAACAAAGTTTTATTAAGTATTTATTTTAACCATCAGATAACATATAATAATATTTTTTCAACAGGAGAAACAGAACATTCTGCTAATAATAGAAATATCAATAATGTTCACTTAACTCTGAACAGAATTTTTGCAGAAGCAAGCTCAAATCTTTCTTTGTTTTATCTTTTTAAAATAGCTTTTAAAAACAATGTACAGATCACATGCTGTCTATGTAGCAAACATGGAGTACTAAAGACTGCAAAATGAAGGATACTTAAAATGAGATGACAAACTACTTTTGCTTTAGAATTAATATGGTTGGAGATTTTTTTTTAATGTTTGGGAATAAATAAGGCCTATGTTGGAAGCCAATAGTTCTTTGCCAACAGTCTAGGCTTTGGGGATGGCTAGATGATGTAGTCAATTAGAGGAAATATTGCAATGTGTTGGGCATGCAAACTCCATTGTGAACGCATGTTTTGTCATTTTGTTGAAATTTCTCCTTGTCACAGATACCTCAGATATTTTCACTTTCTTTGCTACCATGTACAGGCAACTCACCTTTAGTCTTTTGTATCATTTAAAGAAAGTATCTTCAATCAGAGAGAGTTTATTGTTTTCTCTTATTCTCTTATGAATCTTATTCATCCATTACTAGATGGAACAAGAAAGAGACAAATGGGGGAAAAAAGAGTGGTTTTTCTTTTTTCATTTTTCTTCCCACCAGTTCAAGCGAATGAAGTTCAACAGTATATGAGACCAGCAGTGGGAATATGTTTCCCACTTCTTAATTGTCTGAGTTACCATTGTATTTTACTTTTATATGATTCTTAACGTTCATCCAAACACATTGACTTCTATCTCATATATCACTGAAATCATATTTATTATTTTATTTACTTAAAATGTTTATATATTTGCCCATCTTCTATAACACAACTTTGGGTAGCTCACAACAACAATAAAAAATAAAATAAAACCAAAACTAAGCACCTTAACCAACATTCCCCAGTACATCCAATAATGTCTCTCTGTGAGCTCCTATCTCACCTTATCCCACTACTTGGCTACGGATTTTTCAGCCTGCAGAGTAATGTCTTATCAGATTATGGATCATTATTTCAAGTCATTAAATATGACTGGGAAAGCTTGTAGCAGTAATGCCAACTGAAAATGGTGACAGGCATATTGTGCTAGAAATATAACCCACTTTGTTAAAAAAATATATCTTTATTTATGATACTACTGTTTTACCTAGATTGAGTTTCTCCAAAAGTAAGACCGGGGCTTATTTTTCAGTTAGGTCTTATTTTCAGGGAAATACAGTACTGGATGGGAAATACAGTACTGGATGGGAAGGAACAGACTCAGACTCAACCCTTCCAAGACCGAGTGGCTGTGGCTGCCGGCGCCCCGGCATAGTCAGTTGGTTCCATCGCTGTCTATAGGGGGCGAATTTTTGGCCCCCTCAGAGAGGGCGCGCAATCTGGGAGTCCTCCTGGATCCACGGCTGACACTAGAAGATCATTTGTCGGCCGTGACCA